>NC_091953.1:117254032-117554032 GCF_031021105.1 Erythrolamprus reginae
CTTTTATAGGAAAATGAGATAAATATATTCCCAAATCTACTGGGAAAAGAGAAGGAGAAAACTGAAAGCCACAAACCCTCACAAGATTATTAACTTTCTAACATAAAAGGAATTAAGGTATGGAGATATGTGCGTTACTTAAACTAAAGTATTCAAACTGTGGGGCAAATTCCCCACACACATCAGGGGTCATAAATACTTACAAGATGTTCACAATTTTTATTATTTCCAACCCCAAATTAAAATTTTATATTCTCAGTTATCTGAATGGTGTGTACAATTCACCTTCTGTTTAGGCCCTCGGAGAGATAGAGATACAGTTGTTATATTATGTCATGCCCCCATAATTGGAGTTTTATATGACCCTTGCACTGTTCTTACCACAGTGGGGTCTTTTTAGTGATATGGTCACAAGGAGACCTTTGGGTGATCAGTTTCATTCTTTTGGATTGTGTTTCTTTGTGTAAGACAATAAGAGAGGGAGGGAGAGGGAAAGAGTGAGGAGAAAGAGGGTTTTACCGCTGGCCAAACAGGATTGCCTCTTCTGCGCTCTGCACTGCGATATCTCTCTGGCCGGGCTCCACCCCTCAAGATGTGATGAGGGGACACTTTGCCCGGTTCTCTGCAGCTGAGGAAAGTTGCGAGACTGCCCGGTATCCCCTGGCGGGAGATTAGAATGGGGGCTGATGGAGCCGAGCCCCCTTCCCCATGGACGTGACGTTTTAAGAAACTGGGCTTTTTAAAAACCCAGTGGGACACAGGACAAATAGGCAAAAAGCGGGACTGCCCCACAAAATTTGGAACGTCTGGTCATCTTACCTTAGTTCTAAGTTGCTTCTCTCCTTAACTAGTTTCCATTCATTTCTGCTCTTAGGTCCTTTGGATAATAGCTTGACTCATTTTTCTTTGTGGCAATCCATGAGATACCTATTGGAACACTGCTAACATGGCACCCAGAGGTATGTTCCTCCCAGTTTGGACCATTTCTATAGAACCGGTAGTAACTTGGCAGCCAGGGTCGCTGGAGCTGGCAGTGACCCAGGCCTGCCACACCCCTCTGGTTCTAGTTTTAAGCCAGTTCAAGCATGCTCAAAATTTTAACCTTTGAATCAAAATTATCTGAATCAGGAGATTTTCTGCCTTTGCGGAATCTCATACACAACTGCACTGTTGAAAGAAGATGAAAGAAGCAAGGCAAGGACCATTTTCTCCTCCACAAACCCTCTTGGTCTGCTTTAGAGAGAGCTGTTGTCTCTCCTGTTTGCATCTTACAATTCTGATATTATTAATTTGGACAGGTTTTCTTGGAGGGAGAAAAGATTCGCTCTCTCTGATTTTTCCCCCCTGCTGTTCTTTTCCATGCCACTTATTGTATTTGTGGCATTCCCTGGTAGTCTCTGTGTTGAATCTATCAGCAATTCTTCAGCTCATTTAGCCCTTCCCTTCTGTTTTTATTCTCCCAAATCCCTATTTTGAAACTAAAACACAAGAACAATCTTGTTTGGCTTTGTTTTTGTTTTGTTCTACTTGTTTTCTGCCTTTTCATTCTGTTAACTGGTTCTGTAATAAACACATGCTTGCAATTGGGATTCTCACACAAGCTCTTGCACTTTGAGTGATCACATTCCCTACAATATTAACCACATTTGTGTGACATCCTGTTCCCCACCCAAGCATATAACTAAATTGGAAATGTGCCGGGGTTTAAAAAAGAATCCGACTAATTTTTATTATTGCATTTTAATTTCTGCATCCAGATGTTCTCAAACTTTGCAGTAACATACCTGCACACTGAGTGTTTGGCAAGCAAAATTAACAACTAATTCTGAAACAATGCTGCATCCATTCTGTTTGAGTAAGCCTGAACAATTGTATTTCTTTTACAAATTAAGGAATATATGCAGTAATAGGCTGCTGCACCCATGGGGAGGCGGGTGCAGTGGGGATAGTAAGTTTATGCACTATTTATTGAATACTTAATAGTTTTTTATTGTCTTCCTTCTCTAGTAGCTTAGTATGATCCTTAATTACTTTTAAAATAGGAAATAATTAAATACTACGTTTTTACCCATAAACACTTTAATCATTTTAATCATTATCTAGAACTGAATTTTTATAGCAATTAAAGAAAATTGAGCTACTTGCCTAATTTGTTATCATACTGAACCTTGCACAAAAGGTTCGGTACAAAACCTTAAAATGTTACTGTGCTCCTCAACAAATAATGCTGTCTATCATTTGTTCTTTTTTTGGCTATTCAAATAAGGTGACTTAATCAACTGAAAAAGAGTCCAAGCACCTATTTGAAAACTTATCTTGGTCAGTAAGCCTCTTCCACTCAGTCACATGACCTTTAAGCCACCCCAGTCACATGACTGTCAAGCCACTCCCACCTGGTCACATGGCCGGCAAGCCACACCCACAAGAAAGCCACGCCCATTGTATGACAGTAAACATTTTAGTAGCTCATCACTGAATATAGGTACTGCGTGATTATAAACAGTAGGCAATGTACTCCATGTATGTGTTTATGTATGTCTATTCATAAATGTATTTGTATACAAGCTAAAAATATTCTGTAGGACATATAAAACTAAATATATTTTGAAATATTCCAAAATGTATATATTCTAGGGGTGAAATGCTATTGGCTTGGCCTGGTTCAGGCAAATTGGTAGTGGCGGCCACCTGTGGTTGGAAGAACCAATACCAGTGGCAGTGGTATTGCGATCTCTCTCTGGCCAGACTCCACAAATCCCAGCGACCGGTTCGGTCCCACAGAGTTGGCCTTCTCCGGGACCCGTCGACTAAACAATGTCGTCTGGCAGGACCCAGGGGAAGAGCCTTCTCTGTGGTGGCTCCGACCCTCTGGAACCAGCTCCCCCCTGAGATTAGGATTGCCCCCACCCTCCTTGCCTTTCGCAAACTCCTTAAAACCCACCTCTACCATCAGGCACGGGGGAACTGAAACATCTCCCCGTTGCCCATGTTGTTTTGGTGTTAGATTGATTGTGTGCTTGTTTTTAATATTCTGGGGTTGTTTTTTATGAATTTTTTAGCTTAAAATTGTAATTGGATTGGTGGGTATTGGATTTGTTATTATGCATTGTTTTCACCTTGTTGTGAGCCGCCCCGAGTTTGCGGAGAGGGGCGGCATATAAATCCAATAAATCTAATATAATCTAATCTAATCAGTGTGAGGCTCCGCCCACCCACACCTGCCCGGATATCACAATTTCTTTTTTTTAATCCTCTGCACATGTACAAAACCTTCTGTGCATGCACAGAGGCTAAAAAAAAAGCTTGTGTGGTAGTGGTGCATGCATGTGCAAAGCATGCACTTCCAAACGAGTCTACAGAGAGGGGCGGCATACAAATCTAATAGATAGATAGATAGATAGATAGATAGATAGATAGATAGATAGATAGATAGATAGATAGATAGATAAGTAGATTTCACCGCTAATATATTCTGACTTAAAACAATCTCTCTCACTACCCCCACCCTCTCTCTCCTAATCGGTTTACTTTGTTTGAAATCCAAAAGTGTTAGAATTCTATTAGAGCATATTTTAAAATGCAACATATGCAGTCTTCCACTCTACAAAACTTTCTGGGGGGAAATAAATAAGAGAAACAGAAACAGAGACAGATGTGATATGTTAGTTCAGTTTTCAGGCAGCAAAAAAAAAAAAAAAGAAGAAGCCAGACACTAAAAATGGGGTTACGAATTCAAGCATTTCAGGCTGGCAGCAGGTTTGAAGCAGGCTTTAAATAAAGTGTTGGAAAGTTGAATACATTACTGCGGGGAAATCATAATTCACTTTGCAGTAACTTACCATGTGACAAAAGCAGGCCTGAAGAAAAATAGATGAAGGGAGGTGGGTCAAGGGAGTAAATACTTCCCCTGGCCCAGAAATGGATAACTCTGGAGCAGTGGTGAAATCCATTTTTTTAAACTACTGGTTCTGTGGGCTTGACTTGGTGGATGTGGCAAGGTAAGGATACTGAAAAAGTATCCTCACACTGGGGAAAGAATGGAGATTTTGCAGTATCTTTCCCACTCCAGAGTAAGGATACTGCAAAATCCCCATTCCTTCCCCACTCCAGGGTAAGGATACTGCAAAATCCCCATTCCCACCCCACTCCTGGGGAAGAATACTGCAAAATCCTCATTCTCACCCCACTCCTGGGGAAGGATACTTCAAAATCCCCATTCCTTCCCCACTCCTGGGGAAGGATACTTCAAAATCCCCATTCCCTCCCCAGTCCAGGGGAAGGATACTGCAAAGTCTCCATTCCCACTCCACTCCTGGGGAAGGATATCGCAAAATCCTCATTCTCACCCCACTCCTGGGGAAGGATACTGCAAAATCCCCATTCCCACCCCACTCCTGGGGAAGGATACTGCAAAATCCCCATTCCCTCCCTACTCCTGGGGGAAGGATATTGCAAATTCTCCATTTACACTTCACGCTGGGGTGAGCCAGAATGGTATTTGCCGGTTGTGTGAGCTACTCAAAATTTCTGCTACCGGTTCTCTGGAACCTGTCAGAACCTGATGGATTTCATTCCTGGAGGCAGAGTAGGGACAAAATAAAGGAAAGTGGAATGAGAAAGTTAGATGTAGTCCTGGAGTAAATATTATATGGTTTTGAAGAGTTAGCATTGTACATTAGACTAAAGCTTTCAGAAAGGAAATTAAGAGAGGTTCTTGGTGCTCTCTGAACATGTTTGTTTTCTTGCAGATGTTTCCTTACCCAAACTAGTAACACCACCAGTGCTATTATTGTTTCTTTCTGCAATAAAACAACCAAGCTCAGAGAGTACCAATGCCCACCCTACACATTTCAGTATGCTTCCTTTATAAGAAATTAAGAGGATTTCTCTTTTCTTTCCCCCATGCACAGCTCTGACCTCATTCCAAATCTGGGAAATATTTGAGAATATCTAACTATCTCAGAAACTATCTCATATCATTTTAAAGCAAAGGTATCAAATTCAATTTCATTGACGCCTGTATCAGGGTTGTATTTGACCTGAGGAGTGGCAATGGCCACCCAGACATGGCCACCCCTCAGGTCAAATACAAACCTGTTCTCAGCTCGAGTTCACTCATTGAAGCTCCATTTTTGTCCACGACAGCCTCCTGCAATCCCCTGCCAGCAAAAACAGAGCCCTAGGAGGCCATGTGTGGCTCTGTCCAGGCTCTATTTTTGCCTGTGATGGCCTCCTGCAGCCCTCTACCAGTGGAAATGGAGCTCAGGGGGTACACACCTAAGCACTAAGTCTAAGCATTCCACGGTCCTTGAGGTTGACACTCTGTTTTGATTGATTCATCCAGGGGTAGGTTCTGGTTTTCTTCACTGCTGGTTTGCTCCTTGATGTGTTGTGTGGGTGTGCAGTGCTAAAAACCCAGCTTCTGCACATGCTCAGAAGCAAAAAACAAGATGAGAGACCCAGTTCAGGAGCATGGCAGACCTGGATCTCTGCCAGTTCTAGCAACTCCTTCTAGCAGCCTGCATTGGTTGCCAATTGGTTTCCAGACACAGTTCAAAGTGTTGGTGATGACCTATAAAGCCCTACATGGCATCGGACCAGACTACTTATGGGACCGCCTTCTGCCACATAAATCCCAGTGGCCGATCAAGTCCCACAGAGTTGGCCTTCTTCAGGTTCCATCGACCAGACAATGTCATCTGGCGGGGCCTAGGGGAAGAGCCTTCTCTGCGGCGGCCCCAGCCTTCTGGAACCAGCTCCCTCTGGAGATTTGGACTGCTCCCACTCTCCCCGCCTTTCGCAAGAGCCTTAAGACCTATCTATGTCACCAGGCATGGGGCAACTAGCACATGCCCCCCCTTCTGACCATTAAAAGTTATGTGTGGGTATGATTGTAATATTGAGTGTTGATTGTGTATTACTGCTTGTTTTTAAGATAATGGATTTTAGCCATAGTTTTAATTATTAGATTTGTATTTATATTGTGTTATTGTTGTTGTGAGCCACCCCGAGTCTCTGGGGAGGGGTGGCATACAAGTCTAATAAATTATTATTGTTATTGTTATTTTTATTGTTATTGTTGTTGTTTGTTGTTGTTGTTGGTATTAGTATTGGCATTGGTATTGGTATTAGTATTAGTATTAGTATTACAATTAGCTCTTACAAACTTCCATCAGACGTGGTAGATAAATCCACAGTAACTGAATTTAAACATGCCTGGGATAAACATATATCCATCCTAAGATAAAATACAGAAAATAGTGTAAGGGCAGACTAGATGGACCATGAGGTCTTTTTCTGCTGTCAGACTTCTATGTTTCTATGTTTCTATGTTTCTATGTTTCTATGTTTCTATGTTTCTATGTTTCTATGTTTCTATGTTTCTGTTTCTATGTTTCTATGTTTCTATGTTTCTATGTTTCTATGTTTCTATGTTTCTATGTTTCTATGTTTCTATGTTTCTATGTTTCTATGTTTCTATGTTTCTATGTTTCTTTGTTTCTATGTTTCTATGTTTCTATGTTTCTATGTTTCTATGTTTCTATGTTTCTATGTTTCTATGTTTCTATGTTTCTATGTTTCTATGTTTCTATGTTTCTATGTTTCTATGTTTCTATGTTTCTATGTTTCTATGTTTCTATGTTTCTATGTTTCTATGTTTCTATGTTTCTATGTTTCTATGTTTCTATGTTTCTATTAGTATTAGTATTAGTATTAGTATTAGTATTAGTATTAGTATTAACCCAGGCCACCAAGTTACTACCGGTTGCATAGAACTGGTCCAAACAAGGAGGAACTACTTCTGGCCTCAACCTCTATTTGCAAAATGGAAGAGCCACCTCAAAAACAGAAACCTGGACCTCACAGATGTTTATGAAGAAATCATTCCCCAGCCTTTTCAGACCTTGGGTATATTTGAAATGAAAGTGTAAGGGAAGGAGGTGGGAGATTGCAACCAGATGGTTCTTCTAATGTGCAATATGCATGGTTCATTAAGTAATTTCATGGGCATCCAGAGGGCCCTTTCATCCATTTCTCCTTTTAACAAGGATCATTCACTTATACAGAAAGACCTTAAACAAGACTGGTTTCTGAAGATATCAATGTCTCATGGTGCTTTTCCAATATATATAGATATGTTCCTTTCTCTTTCATTCATTTCTGCTGACTTTCAAAACATCCTCTTGGTGGTGCTCTTACTATAGCTGTTGCTACTATCACTACTATATCAGGATTCCAGAATTTCTACTGCATTTGAGATTAGTTCCAAATCACAACTGTACTCTCTTTTAGATACCTCTTGATAAGAAATTTTTTTTTGCCAAAAGAAAACAAGAACATTTTTTTAAAAAAACTGGAAATCCTGAACTCCCAACCAAGCTAGTTACTTGGTGATTAATCAAACTTATGATGGACACCCAAAACCCACTTATGACCTATTTTCAAAGTTGCAAGGACTTTAGTCATACTTTAGTCATGGGATCACATTTGGGGTGTTTGGCAACCAACTCACCTTAATGGTGGTTTTCAGCATTCTATTACTACACAACCACGATTTGCAATTTTTTTTTGCTCGTTTCCAGCATTTATTTTCTAGAAAAAAATGCCTATTGGGGATAATTGATTGCTTACTGATAATATGTGCTTGTTATAGAGCTCAGCAGAATGAGCTGCTGTATATATTGCATACATTACTAAATTACAATTCCCTTTTGGGGTGAAAAATTTGTGAAACATGGAAATAATAAAAAAAAAGAAGGGCAAAATAGTAGAGGGAAAAAACAGAAATATAGTGAGGTCTAGATTACATCACAACTTTTATAATACTTTGTTTTACTATTCTGACATTACAAATCATCCTTCCACTATATCTGGTTATCATTTCATACATTGCTTATTTTTACTCCTTTCTTTTTCAAGTTCTTATAAATTCTACCCAGTTGTGATATTTCTTGGTCTTTCTCTTCCTCTTAACCTGTTCTGTCTTCTTTTGTTAATTTGTTTTACAGTCTGATCCTTATTCTACCCATGTGAACAAGTCACACGGAACAAAGAGCTAACCTTGAAATATTTCAACAAAGAGTTAAACTTTAAATAGAATTGAAGGCAACCATGAAGTTCAAAGGATCCATGGACAATTGGGCACTTATGCTACCAGTTTATTTATCCACTAGATGCTGTAAATTCAAACAGTAATCTATGAAAGATTTTCCTTTTATGAACTCCATCTACTCAATCTTAATAATATTCTCCTCAACTAGTCAGCCACAAGATTTACAGCAGAAGTGTCTGGCACATAATTTGTTGTTGATGTTCAGTAAACTAATTGGTCTCTAATTTATAGGATCATTTCTATTACCTTTAAAAATTGGGTACCAGGAGTATCCCAAGTATCTGGCATGTTTACATAGCTCATACTTTTTTCCATAAAACTTTCACATTCTTTTTCCCCACATATGCACTGTTGGCCAATTTAATGGCTGACTGAAATTGTGCTGGGGCCAGGAATAACACGGCTCCTGGTGCCTTGGGCCTGCACAGCGGTGGTCTCGCGGGGGCCGCAAGATTGCTGCTGCTGGTTTCACGCTTTTGTGCACAGCTGTTTGCAGCCAAGGGCATGCCGAGCAAGCCCTATAAATAGGCATTCTGCCTTTTCCCTCCAGCTGCCGAAGAAGCGTACACCCACCTGACCTCCCTATCTTACAGTGGGCCTTGAAGACCGGAGACCGAATAGGAATTTTTTGCAGTCTCAGCGCTTTAGTTGTGTTGTGATTCAGCCTGAGGCTCCTCAGGGACCGGCTGGATCTCTGCCGGATCCATGCCCAGAGGAGGAGGACAGTGAACAGGAGGGGGAGGACCAGGCAGACAGGGGAGAGGAATGTCAGGAAGAGGAGGAGGGAGAGCAGCCTGAGACCCCTGGGGGGGGCTCTCCCCAGCTAGTAGCCTGGATTCATTGGATGAAGATGCACAGGCTATAATAGACATGAGGCAGCGACGAGCAGCTCAAAGACGGGGCCAATTAGAAAGGTATTTCCATCCCTGAATTGGCAACAGATGGGTTTGGGTGTGGTTCTCCTCAGCAGGGTTGAAAAGGCAGGCCCACCCTTACAGTCTTGTGGAGAGTTATCAATTGGGAGTCCTGCTTCGATTCTCGGCATCTCTGATCTTGGCTTGTGGCTAGAAGTCTGGAAGACTTGGGGGAGGCGTGGGTTTTATTATCTCCAGCGTTGTTTTTCTATATTTTGTCTGTCTTTGCAACTTAATAAAAAATATCATTAAAAAAAAAGAAAATTTCTGCTGTGAACTCTTCATTGGAGACAGGAAGGGCATCTGGACATTAAGCACTCAACTTCATTCACTTGCTCTGATTCTGCCCCAGTGAAAGGCTACCAAAATTTTTACTACCACACTATGGGAGCGGCTTATGCATTTTCTTTCAACACCTTTCAGTGCAAATTGGGTGCTGTGGGGTAGAGCTCCATTTTTGCTAGCCCATCACATCCTCCTCACATCCGGGAAGTAGCCCACCCCTGCTCTATCACAACGCAAGGGATTATGGAGTCATTAAAAGACCCAAAAAATGAGTTGAGCATTAGGTTATATGTTCTAATATAAAATATAAGGAAAGAATATAGAACAAACATAGCAAATGCTCCTCCTCTTAAACATAACACATTAAGTTACGATAAATGCAATACAAATAAAATATAATCAATCATAAGGAATAGAATAGAATAGAATAGAATAGAATAGAATTATTTATTGGCCAAGTGTGATTGGACACACAAAGAATTTGTCTTTGGTGCATATGAACTCAGTGTATATAAAACAAAATATACATTTGTCAAGAATCATGAGGCACAACACTTAATAGAGCCGGGGGGGTGCAGCAGGTAGAGTGCTGTATTGCAGGCCACTGAAGCTGACTGTAGATCTGTAGGTCAGAGGTTCAAATCTCATCACCAGCTCAGGATTGACTCAGCCTTTCATCCTTCCGAGTGGGTAAAATGAGGACCCGGATTTTGGGGGCAATATGCTCTGTTAAAAAGTGCTTTTGCTAACATGTTGCAAGCTGCCCTGAGTCTAAGGAGAAGGGCGGTATAAAAAAATGAATGAATGAATGAATGAATGAATGAATAAATGATTGTCATAGATGTCAAACGAGCAATGAGGAAACAATCAATATTAATAAAAATTGTAAGGATACAGGCAACAAATTACAGTCATCCAGTCATAGGTGGGAGGAAATAGGTGATAGGGATGATGAGAAAGTAATAGTAGTAATAGTAGTACAGACTTAGTAAAGAGTTTGACAGTGTTGAGGGAATTATTTGTTTAGCAGAGTGATGGCATTCGGGAAAAACTATTCTTGTGTCTAGTTGTCTTGGTGTGCAGTGCTCTGTAGTGACGTTTTGAGGGTAGGAGTTGAAACAATTTATGTCCAGGATGCGAGGGGTCAGTAAATATTTTTACAGCCCTCTTTTTGACTTGTGCAGTATACAGATTCTCAATGGAAGGCAGGTTGGCAGCAATTGTTTTTTTCTGCAGAAAAAGTAACTGTAGATTAAATACTGTATATTGGGAAGAATAAAATAGACAAATAATCTTTTAATTTAATCCTATAAATTAAAGTTCTGTAATAATAATAAGGGTACACTACAGATTAATGTTGTTACCTTAAATGTGTTTTCCCTGAAATTCGACTGATATTGAAGATGTTAACTTTCCAGGAAGTAATGCTACAGAGTCACTTTAATTTCCCATTTATAATGGAGTTATAATTTTCAGGTGCTTACAGAATCACATTTTCCCCTTCTGATTAAGGATGATAGTGAAAGTGCTATGTCTTTACCCTTCATTGAAAAAAAATAATATAAACAGGGATGTGGCAACTTACTTTCCCCATTGCTTTAGCAGCTGCACAATCTGGAAAAAAAGCATAACAGATCCATATTTTCCTGGCAGACAAGTATTATTCAACTTTTCGTGTGGAGGATATGCTATCCTTATCATTGAAATATGACATTATTTTATGTCCCAAATTAAAAACAAAGCAGTTTTAATTAGAACGGCCTGGGAAATAAAATCACAATAAAAAAGCTAAACCCACTTGCCTGTATCTGAGGTTAGTTGGGGGAAAGATCAAAAGCAACATGAGAAAATATTATTTTACTGAAAGAGTAGTAGATCCTTGGAACAAACTTCCAGCAGACGTGGTAGATAAATCCACAGTAACTGAATTTAAACATGCCTGGGATAAACATATATCCATCCTAAGATAAAATACAGAAAATAGTATAAGGGCAGACTAGATGGACCATGGGGTCTTTTTCTGCCGTCAGACTTCTATGTTTCTATGTTTCTATCCAATGTGTTCAATAACAATGGCAAAGATTTCTCACGGAAAGACCAGCAGACATGTCAATAAAACAGTTGTGGAATATATTCAGCATGCTTGGAGGGCACTAGATCAGAGGAGAAATTCCAAACTAGTGTGAATAGCATCAGTTCTATTTTTGAATATCCCACATGGCAGCTTTCTCTATTGCATTTTTTAAAAAGTAATTAATCCAAGGGTGTCACAATGTGAATGAATTTGTCTAGAGCAAGTAGTATACAGTAATACCTCGTCTTACGAACTTAATTGGTTCCCGGAGGAGGTTCGTAAGGCGAAAAGTTCATAAGACGAAACATTGTTTCCCATAGAAAACAATGTAAAATGAATTAATGCGTGCAAGAAAAAAAACGTAAAAAAATGCCGCCGCCCGGCTGTCACCTTTTGAAACAGCTGGGCGCTTCTTCAGCATTCTCCCAATGCAGAACCCGGAAGTTTGGCAAAGGTTCACGTTTCGGCCGGCCAGGAAGGATGTCTTTGTGACGTCAAAGCTCCGCCCATGGAATTCCCTATTGGGATTCCCCACCTCCGTTTGAGCCTCCTGACCGGCCCGACAGCTCCGCGGCTCTTTTGAAAAGCTGACAGCCGGGCAGTGGGGCTTCTCAGTGTCCTCCTGAACCCGAACACCAACCCCAAACTTTTGCTGAACTTCCGGGTTTGGCGTTCGGGAGAACACCAAGAAGCCCTCCGGCTGTTTCAAAAGGTGACATCCGGGCGGCGGGGCTTCTCAGCGGCCACCCAAACCTGAACTTTTGCTGAACTTCCAGGTTCAGCATTTGGGCAGCAGGTTCATAAGATGGAAAAAGTTCAGAAGAAGAGGCAAATTTTTTTCGAACCCCAGGTTCATATCTTGGTTTGTTCGTATGGCGAGGGGTTCGTATCACGAGGTACCACTGTATTTTGGTTTGCATGGGTGGAAATTGACACAAAGAAACCAAAACAGTGGAGGCTTTAAGCTTTTTTAATATTGTATAAATAGTGAAATTATTTTACAACAGGTACTTCCTTACATTACAAACCTGGCTTTTACCCAATAGTAGGAATCCTCCTAAATATCTCTACTACTGAGTATACCCCGTCCCACATCTTGTTTTCTAACCTCTTCACTTTCTGCATCTTCATCTTCCTTCCCTATTTTTGGACTCATCAATAAATAGAATGAGAAGAAAGGAGGCTGCTGAATTTAGGATGAAGTACGCTCAGCAATTCTAGTTACCATTTCTTAGATTTGTTCAACATTTCCCCGTCTGCATTTATTCCATTGGGGAAAGTATCTCTTTTGAAATCTTCTACTCAATCTTTCACCAGAGACCAGGGCTCTGCCAATCCCAGCTGACATTTTGGGTGAAAATGTCTCTCAAAAGATAGTTATGAAACTGGAAATATTTCTATTGGGAATTATTGATCAGAAAATGGGGGGGAAATATCATTACATTATACTACATAGCCTAACTGCAGCAAGGATTAGCCTTGCACAGAAATGCCTGACCGGCGGCTTAAACCGCCGGCCAAAATTGCCCCCGGAGCAGGGGGACACTGCTGGCGGCTCCACAGAGCCCCGAACTTCCGGTTTCCGGCGAAACTGGAAGTTTGGCTTTGGGCAGTGCGCCAGGAGGGCACGCTGCCTTATGGGTGCAGGGGGAGGTCCTTGATCACCCTACTTAAGGGCGATCCAAACAGGACCTCCTCCTTGCTTTCTGCTGCCCTGAAGCGAACACCCACCCACCCTCCGCTATTAACAGTGTGTCCTTATGAGGTAGCTTTGGGGCTGAATAGGAATTTTTTGTGGCCTCCCCTTTAGAGGCAGCCATTTTTTCGCCTATTCCACACTGATGGTACGGACTGGATTGGTTAGGGGGTGCGGCGCACTTAGATGTCAGTATAGGCCTCCCTTTGGTCACTGGGGTTTGGCAGGTTAGGGGTGGAAATGGGCAATTAGAAGTGACTGCGCATGCTCCTTTGGGCATCCTTTTAAAGGGGTGATGGACCGCCTCTCTCCAGGAACTAGAGGTTAGAACAACATCGGGGATTGGAGAGAGGATGTCCATGGGAATCACCAGATCCAATTTCCCACGGGGATTGGAGGGTGAGCTCCTCCCACACGACTAAGGGGCGTGGCTTGGATCCAGGTGAAGGTGGCTACTTTCACCTGGTTCAGCAAGGAGTTTTTGCCTAATGTTGCCAAGGAAGTTTCTGGTAGGAATTTCCGCCCCGTTAGTTTTGGCCTCTGCAGGTCCTTAGTTATGTTGAATTTAAATATTTAAATTTACGTATTTAAAGTTACGTTATTTAAATTTATGTTAATTTAATAAAATGACCCTTATTTAATCCACAATATGTCTCAGCGTCTTTACTCCGCTTCCGGGGCAATTAGAAGCAAAAGGATGTACCAATTGAAAGTATTGTAATTAAGAAATATTTTGAATGCACAGAGCTGGACAAAATGACAATGGAACTAAGCCAGAAGCAGGACTCAGAATTTTATGAAATCTGGAATGTATTCTATGATTGGCTAGAAAACAGAAAACAGAAGGAAGTTGTAAATAGTTAACCTAAAATATATTAACTTACTAATAGTTATAGGAATAACTATATATTATATATACATTTAATACTTACTGTCTATATTACATACTGTAAGATAACCCTAGAGATTACTTAGGTGTAGTTGCTGGTGTGTTTAGCTGTCTATATAGACAGCTTTGTTATGTTCTGTTTGGCTATGTTTTGTTTTTCCTTTTTGTTATTTGTTGTTGTTTTGCTTTTTGCATTTTGAGAGGGAAGGAGAAACAGATTGGACACAAGAATACTTTAAAGTATCGCTGTTAGAAACAGAAAAGAATTAGTTCTGTGCTCTGTTAATGGCAAATTAATTGGGTTATAAGTCTTAAATTATATTTTGGGGAATTAAAATTTAAAAAAGATACTGTAAGGCTTTATTTCCCTCTTCTAAGTAAATCAATCCACAAACTTTGCTCTGTGGAATGTACACTAGAGAAAAGAATTCTTTTCTCAGTTTCTAGAGCAGTGTTTTTCAACCAGTGTGCCGTGGCACACTAGTGTGCCGCGAGACATAGTCAGGTGTGCCGCGAAGAAGGAAGCTCAGGTTCCGGTCTCGCAACTTTTTGTTGAGAGAGTGAGAGTGAGAAAGAGAGAGAGAAAGAAAGAGAGAAAGAGAGAGAAAGAAAGCAAGAGAGAGAGAAAGAGAGTGAGAGAGAGAAAGAAAAGAGAGAAAGAGAGAGAAAGCAAGAGTGAGAGAAAAAGAAGGCAAGAGAGAGACAAAGAAAGAGAAAGAAAGCAAGAGAGAGAGAGAAAAGGAGTGGAAGGGAGAGAGAGAGAGAGAAATGAGCAAAAAGGGGAGGAAAAAAGAGAAATGAGAAAATGATTGAGACAGAGAATGAGAGTAAAGAGAGAGAAACAAAAGAGAGACTCTTGATTTAAAGCATATGATAAAAAGCACCCAAAGAATAAGAGAGAAAAAACCCCAGCCCTCACCTGTTTTTGGAAATGGTTCAAGAGTGTGTATACACACACACACACACATACAAGGGTGGGGAGGAGACAGGGATGGAAAGAGAGAGGAGAGTGTCTTAGGGTGTCATTTTGTGTCATTTTGGTTGGTGGTGTGCCCCAGGATTTTGTAAAAGTAAAAAATGTGCCGCGGCTCAAAAAAGGTTGAAAATCACCGTTCTAGAGGATAAAGCATATTTTGGTGTCTTATGAAGCAATGAGTTAGCATGTCATATTAAACAAGAACAGGGTCTCCTCCTCCTCCTCCCCCCCTCCTCCCTTCCTCTTTCTCGTCCTTCTCAATTTACATTAAGCTTATTTTAGGAATTACACATAGGTTATATTTTCCCCATAAAAATGGCAGAAAACAATTCCATCAATTTTGGCAATTAATAAAAAAGAGCTTAAGGGTTTAAAAATAGAGCTTGGATAGTCACATACTGTTTTTTTTAATCTCATGCAGACAATATCAATTGACAAATGTGTTATCTTTAAATATTTCATGCAGTGAAAATGTTGACAAAGTTAGAAAATTACTGTGGGGAATTGCCACTTCACTTTGTATCCAGTACACTCCCAATTGATCCTATATTTTCTTCAGACCAAGCACACGGGCCAATTGGCACAGCTAGCGAAAACATAGCATGAAGTTTACTTGTAAAACATCAAAAATATCAAAAACAACTATCAAAATGGGATGAAAGACAAGCCTTCCCCCCCCCCCCCAAAAAGGAAAGAAACATAACCAACAAGCAAAAGTTTACATTACTAGTGTAAATTATAAGGACATAACTTAAAAGGACATAACTTTTCAGAGATGCTGGGCACAATACAATAAATAATTAGTTTGAACTCTCCAAAGATAGTGTCATTTGACTATTCAGCTTCTTCTTTACCTTTTGTATATAATGGAAGAAGAAAACTGATATCTTAAATGAATACTGTGCATACTGAATACTGTGCTCATTTCTTTTGACCTCACCTACAAAAATATATTGATAAAATTGAACGGGTCCAAAGACGGGTTACAAAAATGGTAGAAGGTCTTAAGCATAAATCGTATCAGGAAAGACTTAATGAACTCAATCTGTATAGTCTGGAGGACAGAAGGGAAAGGGGGGGACATGATCGAAACATTTAAATATGTGAAAGGGTTAAATGTGGTTCAGGAAGGAAGTGTTTTTAATAGGAAAGTGAACACAAGAACAAGGGGGCACAATCTGAGGTTAGTTGGGGTAAGATCAGAAGCAACCTGAGAAAATATTATTTTGCTGAAAGAGTAGCAGATGCTTGGAACAAACATCCAGCAGATGTGGTTGGTAAATCCACAGTAACTGAATTAAAACATGCTTGGGATAAACATATATCCATCCTAAGATAAAACACAGGAAATAGTATAAGGGCAGGCTAGATGGACCATGAGGTCTGTTTCTGCCGTCAGTATTCTATGTTACTGTGTAAGTAATAGATCACATCACAGGTTTGTATGTTTGTATGTATTTATATAGATTAACAGTATGTATGACATAGGTGATCCCATCTCTAGATTGTTGCTTGAAAGGAACAATTTGGTAGATTGGGACATAAATCTGATTGCAATTTTCCAGTTAATTCATTGAGGTGCATATTTCTTAGAGCATATAGGTATGAGTAGAAACAACTTCATCAGAGTATCAAGACACAGGTGATTAAAGTTCAAGGGAACTAATAAAAATGATTTAATGAAGTTATAAGCTTTAGAAGAAAGCTTGCATCTCTTAGCTTTGTCTTCTCGCAGTGGGGAATGGAGAATAAGATATAATTAGTCTTTCTTCAGGAAAAATGCCAAATGGAACGTTTTCTGAAGGTGGAGAGGTTCAGGACCAGTCATATAATATAAGGATATAATTCCAGAAAGCAAATGCAAAACAGTAGAAAAGAGTATTTGCTTTGCATGCTCACTGACTTCATAATTAAAATTGTGCAAATAGATTTGCAACCTGTGAGATATAAACCAGAAGAAAACTAGTAAACCTGGTTTTGCAATCGTGAGACGTATTTCTGTTCTGAATATTCAAATTTATTAATTAAATTATTTATTTATTGGATTTGTATGCCGCCCCTCTCCGCAGACTCGGGGCAGCTAACAACAGTAATAAAACAGCATATAATAATAATCCAATACTAAAAACAGTTAAAAACCCATTATTATAAAAACCAAACATACATACAGATATACCATGCATAAAATTGTAAAGGCCTGGGGGGAAAGAGTATCTCAATTCCCCCATGCCTGGCGGCAGAGGTGGGTTTTAACTAGCTTACGAAAGGCAAGGAGGGTGGGGGAATTCTAATCTCTGGAGGGAGTTGGTTCCAGAGGGCTGGGGCTGCCACAGAGAAGGCTCTTCCCCTGGGTCCCGCCAAGCGACATTGTCTGTGGGACCTAACAGGTCACTGGGATTCATGCAGCAGAAGGCGGTCTCTGAGATAATCTGGTCCGGTGTCAAATGTTCTCCAGTAGTGGAAAAAAGAATGAAATGAATTTTTAATCTCTTAGTATAGCATACAATATTCTGTTTAGGTGCCAATAAGAAATGTACAACCTGCATGTATGCTTCTTATTGGGGGGAAAATAAATAAAATATGATAAGGATGGTATAAAAGAAAAGTTTCCCATGGTCCCATTTCTCTTCCTTCCTCCATCTGGGAAATAGTGTTTCAAAAACTGAGCCTGGAGATATGGATGTCAACTTACATGATGTCTCTGGATGACATTTTCCTATTTGGAAAGTCACAGAGATAGAAACATAGAAACATAGATGACTGACGGCAGAAAAAGACCTCATGGTCCATCTAGTTTGCCCTTATACTATTTTCTGTATTTTATCTTAGGATGGATATATGTTTATCCCAGGCATGTTTAAATTCAGTTACTGTGGATTTATCTACCACGTCTGCTGGAAGTTTGTTCCAAGGCTCTACTACTCTTTCAGTAAAATAATATTTTCTCATGTTGCTTTTGATCTTTCCTCCAACTAACTTCACATTGTGTCCCCTTGTTCTTGTGTTCACTTTCCTATTAAAAACACTTCCCTCCTGGACCTTATTTAAAGGTTTTTTAAATCTATTTTTCTCCACATTGAAATCATACACAACATCACATATACCTTCAAGACAAATCATTAAACATATAATGTCTTGTAAACGCAATAAATTACATTCCAATTTTTCTTTTTATTGTTTAGTCTGTCTCAATCTTTCCTCTCCCCACTCCCTTCTTTCTATCTCAAGTGGCTGAGATGCTAAATCTGTTGCATTTCCACCTCATAATGTTAGCAGTTAAGTTAACTGGTCTATATTGGTTTAATACATGAAAAAAGTCCTTATCCACATAATCATTTGCTAGATCAATTAATAATGTCACAGTTGCATCTGCATGACATGTTAAGGTTGGTTAATTTGAATATTTCTGATTTCAGAAAAGATAGCAGAGAAAGGATTGCTCATGCTATCACTGGTCAAGTGATTGAAAAGAAGCAAAGTACCAGTTTTTGAAGATTGTGTCCAATTTAAACATACAATTAGATAAAAATAGGAATTTATGTTCTGCTAGCATCCCAATATTGCATAAAAATATGAGTGTATATATTGTATATATGAATACTAATAATTCAGCTAGGAAAGAAAGCCAAGAAAGCATAAACATTAATATAATATTAAAATGTTGACTTTAACATACCATACTTTATAATCACCTTTTTCTACCTTAGCCAACAAATCTTGATTAACCAAAAATACATGTATCTGCACAACCCAGTCCATATACTGTACGTCCTGTAGACTATTTTGAGATTGACCAAATGCCAAATGCTGTTGTCCAAAACAATAACGTTTTATTTTTTTTATATTGATTGATTTTGTCCAATACACAATGAGGGTTTTAGTGGGTATACACATAGTAAAATACATGAAGAAGGTTATAGAGGATACACTAATAGTAAAATATATCTAAGAAAGAAGAGAAGAGAAGATATAGGAACATATCAATGAACATATCAATGAAAGAATAGAAGAGATATAGGAATAGAAGAAAGATATAGGAAATATAGGAGAGCAATAGGACAGGGGACGGAAGGCACTCTAGTGCACTTGTACTCGTCCCTTACTGACCTCTTAGGAATCTGGATAGGTCAACCGTGGATAATCTAAGGGTAAAGTGTTGGGGGTTAGGGGATGATACTACGGAGTCCGGTAATGAGTTCCACGCTTCAACAACTCTATTACTAAAGTCTTATTTTTTACAGTCAAGTTTGGAGTGGTTAATATTAAGTTTAAATCTGTTGTGTGCTTTTGTGTTGTTGTGGTTGAAGCTGAAGTAGTTGCCAACAGGCAGGACGTTGCAGTATATGATCTTGTAGGCAATACTTAGATCACGTTTAAGGCATCTTAGTCCTAAGCTTTCTAGGCCCAGGATTGAAAGTCTAGTCTCGTAGGGTATTCTGTTTCGAGTGGAGGAGTGAAGGACATTTTCAAGGATGTTAATGTCTGAGATGCGATATGGGTTCCAAACAGATGAGCTGTATTCGAGGATGGGTCTGGCGAAAGTTTTGTAAGTTCTGGTAATGTCCACTGAAAATGTATTTCTTGACACACACACCCCAAACCAGCAACCTATCTTTATAATTCATAAAGGTGGGAGAAATGGAAACTGAAGTGAAAACAACACCAAATCAATTTTTAAGATGGATAGAGTTTGGTGGAGATTTAGAACTTCAATGACTTTGAATAATTCAACTGTCCTAGAACTTCATCTGGAAAAGAAAGGTAGAAATATTTTTTTCTTTTCATGTGCTTTCTTTTGCACTGAATTCTACATTAACCTAGTCCATTTTGTCCTAAATAAATGGAGGTACGTTATCAGTCCTTCAGGGAAACATGATTAATTGCACTTGTAAAGTGGAACTCCTAATATTGATTCCTTTTTTAAAAAAAAGACACATCAACACTCAAGGAGCTAAAATTTCTTTTTGCAATGCTAACACAATCTTATGTCTAGAAGTCAGCAAATAGCAAATCCACCTGACAAATGTCTTTAATATAATTTTTAGATGTATCAGATTTTTGTGCTCATAGATAATTGATTTAAAAAGTCATTAAAAGCAGTTGAAAGTCTTGTAATTACTATAAAATAATAAAAATAAATTACAGCTGCTATCCTCTGAATTTAAGGGCTATTCAGTAAAAGCTTCATTCAGTAGAGGAATGGGAATGGAAATTTTTTGAGATTAAAGAGCTTTCAAATGAGAGGGAGAATTTTGCAAAATAATTTTAGAAAAGTATCACCACTTTCCATTATGAAATTCCCTTAAAAGAATGCATAGTCTTCCTCTTATTAAGGACAACTTCAACTTCATACCCACTGTGACTTGAATCTGCAAGGCAGAGAATTATCCTCTAGGCCAGTGATTCCCAATCTTGGCAACTTGAAGATATTTGGACTTAACTCCCAGAAGTCCCCAGCCAGCATTTGCTGGCTGGGGACTTCTGGGAGTTGAAGTCCAGATATCTTCCGGTTGCCAAGGTTGGGAAACACTGCTCTAGGCTACAGTATCCAATCCCTTCAGCTCTGCACCAGGGAAGGGTTACATATTTTTGTGTCGAATCACCCTGGTGTATTGAAGGAACATCACAGCTCCTTATTTGCCTCTTGGCCCAACCCAGGGCCATTTCCAAGGCAGTTAATTTTTATTGATAGCCGACAATTCTATCTGTATGTGTGGCATGTTTTTTTGCTGAAATTGCTTCTTCACCTTTCTTGATCTTATTTGTCATTCAGTTTCCCCCCCCGTTTTGTCATAAGCAAATGGCCCATAGGAAACAATACTCATTTGTATAATTTTCTTTAACGATCATTATGCTTCTTGTATTAGTCTTCATTATTTTATCTACGTTATTCCAAGTCATTTAATTCTTCAAGTTTCAGCATAATAAATTTTCCAAATACACCCAAACCTAATCTGATAGAATAGAATAGAATAGAATAGAATAGAATAGAAGTCTATATTGGCCAAGTGTGATTGGATGCACAAGGAATTTGTCTTGGTGCATATGCTCTCAGTGTACATAAAAGAAAAAGATACATTTGTCTAGAAACATGTGGTACAACACTTAATGATTGTCATTAAGGGTCAAATAAGCAATGAAGGAACAATCAATATTAATAAAAATCTTAGGATACAAGCAACAAGTTACAATCATAAAGTCCTAAGTGGGAGGGAAAGGATGATAGGAATGATGAGAAAAAAACTAGTAGAGTAGTAAACAATCTTAATATATCTTTTTTATTTGATCCATTTCTACTCTCTCTATGGGCACACAAGGCATTGCCCTAGGTGAGCTGGAGTACCAGCCAGATAATTTTTGACTGGCCTCACCCATGCTGCCCCTCCCCTCCCCTACCAGGAGTTTCCATGTGGCCCATTTTGTATGCCAGGTAAGTACAAGGCTCACATGGAGATTCTGGTAAGGTGAAAAATGGGCAACCCAGAAATGGACTATTTCCAGGCTCCAGAAGCTTCAAGGAGGCCTACTAGACCCAAAATTGGGCACAGTGGGGGGGATATGGGGGTCGCACACATAGACATAGCGGGGTTCCTTACTGCCTAGTCTTCCCTTATTTTCATTTCTTTATTTTCTTTCTTATTTTTGGCAACAGTAAGCAACTTGAAATATTTGTTCGACCTGATGTGTGAGCTCTTTTGAATCTAGATTATTCAGTGTTTGTTCTCAGGGAATGGACAAGAGCCTCAGTTTACAAAGTATACAAAGAGTTTAGCATTCACCTGTCTGTTGTAATAACAGGATAGCCTTAAATTTAGAATTCTAAGTAGGAGATTTGCATCAGATGTACACTGGTCAAAAAGATAAAGGGAACACTTAAATGAACACAATATAGCTCCAAGTAAATCAAACTTCTGTGAAATCAAACTGTCCACTTAGGAAGCAACACTGATTGACAATCAATTTCACATGCTGTTGTGCACATTCAACTTTGTACAGAACAAAGTATTCAATGAGAATAGTTCATTCATACAGAACTAGGATGTGTTATTGAGTGTTCCTTTTATTTTTTTGAGCAGTATATTTCTAAAAGAGTGATTAGTGTATTACCCCCGGAAGCCGAGTAACGACGCTGAGACATGTTGTGGATTAAAAATGGGTCATTTATCGAATTAACATAAATTTAAATAAATTTAAATAAATTTGCCTAAATTTGCATACGCCAATTTCAATATTTAAATTCAGAACAAACTAAGGACCTGCAGAGGCCAAAACTAACGGGGCGGAAATTCCTACCATAACATTCCTTGGCAACCTTGGGCAAAAACTCCCTGCTGACCCAGGTGAAGTTACCACCTTCACCTGGGTCCAGGCCACGCCCCTTCATCGTGTGGGAGGAGTCCACCTTCCAATCCCCGTGGGAATTGGATCCGGTGATTCCCATGGACATCCTCTCTCCAATCCCCGACGTTGTTTCAACCTCTAGTTCCTGGAGAGAGGCGGTCCATCACCCTTTAGGATTCCTGAAAGGAGCATGCGCAGTTGCTTCTAATTGCCCATTTCTGCCCCTAACCTGCCAAACCCCAATGACCAAAGGGAGGCCTATACCACTAAGTGCGCTGCACCCCCTAACCAATCCAGTCCGTACCCTCAGTGTGGAATAGGCGAAAAAACGGCCGCCTCTAAAGGGGAGGCCGCAAAAAATTCCTATTCGGCCCGAGGCGACCTCAGGAGGACACACTGGTGATAGCGGAGGGTGGGCGGGTGTTCGCTTTAAGAGCCAAGCAAGGGGGAGGTCTTGTCCCGATCGCCCTTAAATAGGGCGATCTAAGACCTCCCACAACCCAACAGGCAGCGTGCCACCCTGGCGCGCTGCCAAAAGCCGAACTTCCGGGTTCCGAGGAACCCGGAAGTCTGGACTTTATGAGAGCTGCCAGCAGCGTCTCTCCGGCCCCGCAGGTAATTTCGGCTGGCGCTAAACCGCCAGCCGTGCATTTTGTTAAAAGTAAAAAAATTTAAAGTAAACCTACTGTACTCTTTCTCAAAGGGTATCTACAACAGAACTGTACAGTCAATTTTTCTACATCAAATCACAAGAGACCTTTGGAAGTTAAGGCAGGTATTTCAAGGAAGTTGTCGAATCTTCATTTTATGGGGCACCCAGTAGAGAAGTATATAAATTTGTTGATGTATTGCATCTGACATATTAATAAAACAAAATAAAATGATGAAATAACTTTTCTTTGCTCAAACACTCTGCTCAGTATTTTATTTTATTGAACAGAATACATGTATTACTTTTCCTCATAGACTGGGATGGGTCTGCAACAGAAATTTTCAAATTGAATCATGGCAGCATAGCATGACCTAAGCTTCTTATTCATTTTGTGGGATATTTCAATTTCTAGGACTCTTAGATACCTTAACCACAAAAAAACAAAGCATTAGTCAATTTCTCTGTAACTCTCAATGCAAAAAGAGGACAGCAGCACAGTATTTAAAATTTTAAATGGTTTAATATGATAAGGAGAAAGCACTTCAACGTGACATTCATAGATACTATTAGTTTGAAATAAGACAAGACAATATATGCCAAGATAATATTTTTCCCCCTCTTCCAGCATTCTAATGGTGAAAGATTTCTGTTCCCTGTTGAAAAAAATGAGGTTTATTTTCACACGTGACTTGGATAGCCGATGATACCCAGTTATATATCTCCACCCCATGTCCAGCCAACGAAGCAGTGGAAGTGATGTGCCGGTGCCTGGAGGATGTTGGGACCTGGATGAGTGTCAACAAACTTAAGCTCAACCCAGACAAGACGGAGTGGCTGTAGGTCTTACCTCCCAAGGACAATTCCATCTGTCCGTCCATTACCCTAGGGGGAGAATCACTGGCCCCCTCAGAGAAGGTTCGCGAGTCTTCGGAGAGGGGCGGCATACAAATCTAATAAATTATTATTATTATTATTATTAACTTGGGCGTCCTCCTCAACCCACAGCTCACATTAGAGAAACATCTTTCAGCTGTGGCGAGGGGGGCGTTTGCCCAGGTTCGCCTTGTGCACCAGTTGCGACCCTACTTGGACCGGGAGTCACTGCTCACAGTCACTCATGCCCTCATCACCTCGAAACTCGACTACTGTAATGCTCTCTACATGGGGCTACCTTTGAAAAATGTTCGGAAACTTCAGATTGTGCAGAATGCAGCTGCGAGAGCAATCATGGACTTTCCCAAATATGCCCATGTTACACCAACACTCCGCAGTCTGCATTGGTTGCCGATCGGTTTCCGATCACAATTCAAAGTGTTGGTTATGACCTATAAAGCCCTTCATGGCACCGGACCAGATTATCTCAGGGACCGCCTTCTGCTGCACGAATCCCAGCGACCAGTTAGGTCCCACAGAGTGGATCTTCTCCGGGTCCCGTCAACTAAAGAATGTCGCTTGGCAGGACCCAGGGGAAGAGCCTTCTCTGTGGCGGCCCCGGCCCTCTGGAACTAACTCCCCCCAAAGATTAGAATTGCCCCCACCCTCCTTGCCTTTCGTAAGCTGCTTAAAACCCACCTCTGCCGTCAGGCATGGGGGAATTGAGACCCTCTTCCCCCTAGGCCTTTACAATTCTATGCATGGTATGTATGTATGTATGTTTGGTTTTTTATATTAATGGGTTTTTAATTGTTTCTAACATCAGACTACTATTGTACACTGCTTTATTGTTGCTGTTAGCCGCCCCGAGTCTCCGGAGAGGGGCGGCATACAAATCCAATAAATAAATAAATAAATAAATAAATAAATAAATAAATAAATAAATAAATAAATAAATAAATAAATAAATAAATAAATAAATAAATAAATAAATAAATAAATAAATAAATAAATAAATAAATAAATAAATAAATAAATAAATAAATAAATAAATAAATAAATAAATAAATAAATAAATAAATAAATAAATAAATAAATAAACAAACAAACAAACAAACAAACAAACAAACAAACAAACAAACAAACAAACAAACAAACAAACAATAATAGTGATTTTTCAATCCATTTTCTTCTTTCTGATCAGCTGTTTTGCTATCAACCATTCTGGTCGCACAGACTGGTTGTTTGGACAGAAGCAGAGAGCAAACACTCCCATTCCATGTTTTCATTACCCCGCTGGAAGTACACAAAAACATCTTTCAACAGTCATTTTTCCCAAGGTACTGTGCAGAGGGGGTATTCAGTAGGTTCTACGTAGTTCTAGAGAACCAGTAGTGGAGATTTTGAGTAGTTTGTTAGAACTGGAAAATACCATCTCTGACTGGCTCTACCCCCTGCTCCCAAGTCCCAGCTCAGGAGGAAATGGGGATTTGCAGTATCCTTCTCTGGAGTGGGGAGCGAATGGAGATTTTACAGTATCATCATTCCTCTGCCATACCCACCAAGCCTTCATGGCACCGGACCAGATTATCTCCGGGACCGCCTTCTGCCGAACGAATCCCAGCGACCAGTTAGGTCCCACAAAGTGGGCCTTCTCCGGGTCCCGTCAACCAAATAATGTCGGTTGGTGGGGCCCAGGGGAAGAGCCTTCTCTGTGGCGGCCCCCAACCCTCTGGGACCAACTCCCCCCAGAGATTAGAATAGCCCCCACCCTCCTTGCCTTTCGTAAGCTCCTCAAAACCCACCTCTGCCATCAGGCATCGGGGAATTAAGATAATCTTTCCCCCTAGGCTTCTACAATTTATGCATGGTATTTTTGGTATGTATGATTGGTTTTATAACAAGGACTTTTAACTGTTGTAGTATTGGATTTTTACATTCTGTTTTTTGTCACTGTTGTTAGCCGCCCCGAGTCTACGGAGAGGGGTGGCATACAAATCCAATAAATGAATGAATGAATGAATGAATGAATGAATGAATGAATAAATAAATAAATAAATAAATAAGCCAAGCCTTGTCCACCAAGACACAGACACAGAACTGGTAGTAAAAAATATTGAATCCCACCACTGTGAGTAATTAAAACCTTCCCACTTCTATGCCATGCAAAGGAAAATGTAATAAACTCCTACCTTATTTTGTATCTAGTCATTTGCAAGGAGAGCTAAAAAGAAAAGAAAAGAACAATTTATTTGTTTTTGCTTTGTTTTATATAGTATTTCATCTTTTAGACCCAAAGCCTTGTTTTATACAATGGATACTAGGACAAACTGGGAAAAATGCTTTATCAGTTGGAGTTGCCGTAGGATAGACTTAGACACCAAACTCTGATACTAAGGAATGGCCTTAGGAAGTAAGACCATTGCCCTAATCTATCTGATACTTGCATTTGGATAAAACTGAACTGTTAGTGAAGAAATGGAAAATAAATGTGATTATAGCCAACATTCTGTGATTAAGACAGAAAGTTAACTCCATTTCAAAGTGCAGAAAAAGTTATGTATGTTGCTGAAAATCTTATTTTCTTGTTGCAGATAGCCCAGGCTATTTGTAAATGCCTGATAGCATCATAATGTGTTAAGTTATTATGTTGTTCCATTGAAAATTATTCCATGGTAGACTCCTCTGCTGGAGTTTGAAATTTGTAAGCAAGAAATCAGGTAGGTGACATGGTAGACTGATTCCATAATACACAGAAGACAAGAATGGGTGTATAATATTTTATAATATTGATCCACTTTCCATTATACAGTGATACCTCATCTTACTAACTAACGAGGTTCTTAAGGTGAAAAGTTTGTAAGACGAAACAATGTTTCCCATAGGAATCAATGGAAAAGCGATTAATGCGTGCAAGCCCAAAACTCACCCCTTTTGCCAGCCGAAGCGACCGTTTTTGCACTGCTGGGATTCCCCTGAGGCTCCCCTTCATGGGAAACCCGGAATCCCAGCAGTGCAAAAACGGGTGCTTCGTTGGCAATGGAAGTCTGGAGGTGGTGTTTCCAGCAAGGGGAGCCTCAGCGAAATTGCAGCATGGAAAAACACGGAAGTCCTCGAAATCCTACCTCCAGACTTCCGTGTTTTTGTGATGCTACGATTTCGCTGAGGTTCCCCTCGTTGGGAAACCCCACCTCCAGACTTCCGTTGCCAGCCAGCAAAGTGCCCATTTTTGCACTGCTGGGATTCTCCTGCAGCATCGCAAAAACACAGAAGTCTGGAGGTGATGTTTCCTATGGAGGGGAGCCTCAGGGGAATCCCAGCAGTGCAAAAATGGGCGCTTCACTGGCAACAGAAGTCCGGAGGCGGGGCATCCCAGTGGCAGTGGCTTGGGTTTGTAAGGTGAAAATAGTTTGGAAAAAGAGGCAAAAAAATCTTAAACGCCAGGTTTGTATATCAAAAAGTTTGTATGACGAGGAGTTTGTAAGACGAGGTGTCACTGTATTGTATTTTCAAATTTTAATTATGAATTTATTTATTTTTATAATGTTTTTTTAAATAAAGTTTTATTTAATCTTTACTATTTCATTAAATTAGTGCTTAATAAACATCACGTTGTCTGGGTTAATTTGTTTGCTTAATGATACAAATTATATCCTAATATCTACCCCCTTTTTCCCAACCATTGATAAAATAAATTCCATGTTTGTTTTTATGCATATATGGTTTCGTTCAACTGTTGTACATCAACCAGAATTATTTTTTGTGAGATAGGTGACTATGGCAATCGCAATCACAATAGCTCTTAGACTTAAGTTTTGCTTTGCAGAACTTTATAGCCCTCCCTAAGAGGTTTACAGAGTCAGAATATTGCTCCCAGCAATCTGGATCCTCATTTTACCAACCTGGGAAGAATGGAAACCTGAGTCAACCTTGAGCCAATGAGAATCGAACTGCCAAACTACTGGAAGATTTATTTATTTATTTATTTATTTATTTATTTATTTATTTATTTATTTATTTATTTATTTATTTATTTATTTATTTATTTATTTTATTTTATTTTATTTTATTTATTTATTCATTTGTCCAATACACAAATACATAGGAAGAAAAATGGACATATATAAGGGTAAAAGTGAACTTAGAGGAGAGGATATATGAAAGGAAGATAAATATAAGATAGGTGAAAGAAAGGAAAGACAATTGGACAGGGGACGAAAGGCACACCAGTGCACTTATGTACGCCCCTTACTGGCCTCTTAGGAACCTGGAGAGATTAATCGTGGAGAGTCTAAGGGAGAAATGTTGGGGGTTAGATGACAGTCAGCAGAAGTAGCCTGTAATATTGCATTCTAACTATTGCACCTATATAAATGTGATAAATCATAAACAAACAAACAAATGCCTTTGCAAATTCAATCAAAGTAGTGATTATTTTCTTCATCTCTGTTGAGCAGGTAGATATTTTTCTGCAAAACATCTGCAGTTTTCTCCTCACCCTTCCGATGGACCAGTGTAATAAGATCCTCAGAGATGCTTCTACAGATACATCTAGGATTTTCTGCACAAATGATAAGCCTCCAAGATAAGAAATTACAGAAAGATTTGTTATATACTTCAGTTAAATCTTTCTGTTAAAATACAGACTGAAACTAAGGCAATAATTTTAGAAACTCTACTCAAGCTATTAAATAAGACGATACATTAGAAGAAAAATTACGGAAGGTATCCTACCCTTCATTAGACCCATTGAAGTCTACAATTAAGACAAGAAATTGAAATATGATTAGGACGTAGACCATCCCTACAACAATGTTAGAGATGCATGTTTTGAAGAGGAAACAAATAAGCACTCAGGATTTGAAAATTAAAACTGGCGGTAATGGCAATCCTTATGTAAGTATGTTTAGTTTATGCAATGGCAAAGCTGTGTAATGAGCAGACATTAAAAGATACTTTGAAATAGAATTCTGTTTTTAATGAAAGAAACGGTAAAGTGCAAAATTGTGTCTAATGTAGCCGGAGGCTGTGAAGTAAGAACTCAGCTTCAGATTTAGAGGCAATAAAAGCTTCTTATGAAGTTAATGATGTAACTGTTTTGTCAAAACAATATAAAAGTCTGTCAGCTTTGTTACAGATGTCCTATTTACTTAATAAGACAAGGGAGGACTTGAGAATCATGATATGTTTTCAAGCTTTGACAATGAAAGAACAGTTTCCAAATATTTTAATTGCTTTTATATATTAATCTGTTGCTCAAGGGACTATATTTACAAGCACCAGCATTTTCTTGTCATCGAGTAATGAAATTTAGATTCTCCTAGTCTGCTTCCTCCCCCCATACATATCCCCTGAAATGCCCTTCAAGTATTGGAAGTCTATTATCTAGTGTTCCCTGAGCCTCCTCTTCAGTAAGCTATACCTATTGACAGTGATAGAAACATAGAAACATAGAAGACTGACGGCGGAAAAAGACCTCATGGTCCATCTAGTCTGCCCTTATACTATTTCCTGTATTTTATCTTACAATGGATATATGTTTATCCCAGGCATGTTTAAATTCAGTTACTGTGGATTTACCAACCACGTCTGCTGGAAGTTTGTTCCAAGGATCTACTACTCTTTCAGTGAAATAATATTTTCTCACGTTGCTTTTGATCTTTCCCCCAACTAACTTCAGATTGTGTCCCCTTGTTCTTGTGTTCACTTTCCTATTAAAAACACTTCCCTCTTGAACCTTATTTAACCCTTTAACATATTTAAATGTTTCGATCATGTCCCCCCCTTTTCCTTCTGTCCTCCAGACTATACAGATTGAGTTCATTAAGTCTTTCCTGATACGTTTTATGCTTAAGACCTTCCACCATTCTTGTAGCCCGTCTTTGGACCCGTTCAAAGGGCTCCTACGGGTACAGTCAGGTATGCAGAACTGGTTTTTTAAAAAAAGGTCAGATACACAGAACCGGTAGGAAAAAAAATGATCCCCCACCCACTTTTTCCCCTTCTGGACTCTGGGTATGTTTTTCCTATTGCACTAAATGAAGTTGAATGTGTATAATTTTAGAAGAGCTGTGCGTGTGTGTGTGTGTACATACACTTTATATAGTAGATAATGTATAGGTTTGTGTGCCCATATGTAATGTGTATGTACACATATGGCATATATACATAGAATTAAATAGTATATTTTGGATGTTCAGTAATATTGAGGGAAATTTTATCTCTCTGAGGCAAGGAGAGGCCAGGCACCCTAAACCTAACCCAAACCCTTGATGTGAGTGATGTCAAGTTGGCCGCTTTAAGCCAATCTCATGACCTTTAAGCAACCCCCAGTCACATGGTAGTCAAGCCACTCCTACCTGGTCACATGGCCAGCAAGCCACACCCACAAAATAAGCCATTCCACAGTGTGGTAGTAATAATTTTTGCAGCCCTTCATTGCCTATCGAGTTCCCTTTGCCATTTGTTGTATGTTTTAGCATCTGGACTTCTTATCATCTTTGTTGATATTCTTGCACATTTTCTAGGGACTCAGCAAGTTTTTTTGTATCATGTTGACCACAACCGGATCTGTATTCCAAATTGGATTGCATTACTATTACTTGGCTGATTAGCCTTGTCATAATTTCTATCACACATCTCCTCCCACTTATGACTGCATGACTGTAACTTGTTGCTTGCAACCTTATGATTTATATTAATATTAATTGTTTCCTGATTGCTTATTTGTACCCTACGGCAATCATTAAGTGTTGTACCTCATGATTCTTGACAAATGTATCTTGTCTTTTATGCACATGAGAGCATATGGACCAAAGACAAATTCTTTATGTGTCCAATCACACTTGGCCAATAAAGAATTCTGTTCTGTTCTGTTTTGTTCTACTCTACTCTAGTTATGAAATGTCTACAAGCAAACAATTAAACTCGGTGAATAGCAAGGTTTCACAAGAAAATATTATTTATTAAATTTATATACCGCTGACTGCCAGCTACTCTGGGTGCCTTGAATTTATTGATGGTGATTATGATTACAGCAGCAATAATTTTCCCCTAGTATACTAGGACCATGTTTAATTCTCCTAAATGCATTTAGAGTGAAAAGACTCATTAAAGTAGTCACCCTTTTGTTTCCAGATTCAGTCAAAGCTGTAGAAATCACCAGAAGAGTATTGTGACTGTCACAGTTGTTGTAGTGGTTTTTTTTTAAGGCAACAGGAGGCCTTATCCTCTTCCAAAGCTGCCAAAAGGGATATTACTGCCAGCAGAAATTATCTTTAGTTGTTCTCTCACGCAAGAAACAATGGAATTGAAAAAATCACCTTTATTTTGTTGGCGGAAAAATATCTCTTATCAGCTGGTTATTACAAAAGTGTTTTAAGTTACCAGTTGGTAATATTTTCAGATAGCTTCAAATCATGTGTTTCTTTAATGTCAGTAGAAGTTCTCATTGACAATGATTTGTCAGTTATAAACGTTGAGTTTGTTTATTTACTTATTTACTTATTTACTTATTTACTTATTTACTTATTTACTTATTTACTTATTTACTTATTTACTTATTTACTTATTTACTTATTTACTTATTTACTTATTTACTTATTTACTTATTTACTTATTTACTTATTTACTTATTTACTTATTCACTTATTCACTTATTTACTTATTTACTTATTTACTTATTTACTTACTTCAGCTAACAGCAATCATAAACAGTATACAATAATAATCCAATACTCAAAGCGAATTAAAACCCCTTAATATACAAAACCAAACATACATACAAACATACCATGCATACAATTGTAAAGGCCTAGGGGGAGAGTACGTTGAGCAAAAAATTAAAATACATTTGACTCGACGTTTCTTTGCAAAGCTTTACTTTTGTAGGCCTGATTGAAGAGAAGGACAATGAAACGGTTAAATAAACTCTGTGTTCCTAAGACGAGTCAAGGTGCATACAGTCAAAGTTAATGTGGTTCATAGAGGCTAAAAATTGGATTAATATTGTTTGCTCATGCCTGAAGCACAGAAAATTGCTCAAAGGCAGATGGAAGGAAGCTAAATTCTAAAAATAAAATTCCCTGCAGAAATGAAGATTTTCATACTTCGGATTGTTTTCCCCCCTCGAGGATATGACGGTAGACACAAAAGTAAATAAATTGCAATTGAGAAATTTAGGGATATTATGTAAGTTAAATGCATGCCTAGCCAGAAAAAAAAATTAGTATACAAGACAATAATTATGTTGGCTTTCCAAAGTAATGGATAATCAAGCATAATGAAGCATTACAAAAGCACTTATTTGTTATTTAAAAGGATCAATTTTGCTGACTAACTGAATTTCACTGTGGATTTAGCTTATCACTAAGTGAGAAAAAAAGGAAGAAAACCCAAAAGAAGTGAAAAAACTTGGAGCAACAGAGTTTCTGATATTTTTGCATTTTTTAAAAAGTAATAAAAGTAATCTTTGAACTAAATAACATTCTTCTGTCTACCTTTCCACCTACTCATTTTATCTGAGCAACACATCTAGCAAATTTGAAATATACCAGGATATTTCTGTACAGTGATCCCCCGAGTTTCACGATCTCGATCTTTGTGAAACGCTATATCGTGATTTTTCCACCCAATGACGTCACTCCCTTCCTTTCTCATCTTTCTTTCTCTCTCTCTTTCTTTATCTTGCTTCTTCCTCTCTCACACTCTCTTCCTCCCTCTCTCATCTCTTTCTTTCCTTCTCTCTCTTTCTCTATCTCTCCCCCTCTTGCTCTCGAGCGGCAGGCGGCACCCAGGGAAGGTTCCTTCGGCCGCCCACCAGCTGATCTGCTCGGCAGCGCAGTAGCAGCGAGGAGCCGAAGATGGGGTTTCCCCTTTGCGTGGGCAACGGGGAAACCCCATCTTCGGCTCCTCGCTGCTACTGCGCTGCTGAGCAGATCAGCTGGTGGGCGGCTGAAGGAACCTTCCCTGGGTCTTCAACTCCCAGAGCGGCGGACAAGCGGCGGCCAGACAAGTGGCGGACAAGCGGCGGCCAGACAAGAAAAATGGTGGCCGGACAAGCGGAAAAGCGGCGGACAAGCGGCGGCCGGAAAAGCGGCGGCCGGAGAAGCGGACAAGCGGCGGACAAGCGGAAAAGCGGCAGACAAGCGGTGGGCGGAAAAGCGGCGGCCGGACAAGCGGACAAGCGGCGGACAAGCTGAAAAGCAGCAGACAAGCGGGCAGGCAGGCGGCTCCTCAGCTGCTGGGTCTTCCCAGGTGCGGAAGTAAAAACACCATCTGCGCATGCACGGACATGGAAAAAGGGGCGCACATGCGCAGATGGCGTTTTTACTTCCGCACCACTACATCCCGAAAAATCGATTATCGCGAGGGGTCTTGGAACGGAACCCTCGCGATAATCGGGGGATCACTGTATAGTAAGTGAATGAAAAATGGATATGTTTTGTTCTGTCGGGCTTTCTGGTAGAATCCTCCCAAAAATTCACAGGTACAAATTTCAGACACACACACGTTTGAAAATTCAAAACAATGTTCTTTATAATGAAAATTCACTTAAACCAAGCCCTCTTTTGGTATAGCAAAGAGCACTCGTCTCCAAACAAACTGGTAATTTGTACAAGTCCCTTATCAGTTCTGTGATACTTATCTTGCAGCTGTGAGGCAATTCACAGTCCTTCTTCTTTTTGCTCTGGTTTAGTGTCAAAGCGGGGAAAAATCAGCACACAAAAAGTCAAAATCAGTAAAGCAGTCACGAAACACAATGACCAGATAATACTCCACAATGGCCAAACCCCACCCAACCATTTTCTTTGATAATAATCTCTCAGTTGTTGTTGCCTATGCATCGCTCTCCTCATGCGTGGCTGTATCATTAACTCTTGTTCCGAATCCAAGGAGGAGCTAGATAATTGATCTCCTTCTGAGCTGTCTGCCACACTCTCCTCCTCCCTGTCACTCATGTCTTCTTGGTCAGAGGAGCCTTCATCAGCAGATTCCACCGGGGGGCAAAACAGGCCTGCAGCATGTGGATGTCTCCCCCACATGCACAGTCCTTGGGGCAAGAGCAGGGCCAGAGCTAACCACAACATGTTTTCATCGTCTTTTATTCTAATATACTCAGATAACTTAGTTTTCATTAATAGTAACATTTTATTCTACTTGATTAAAATCTAATTTCTCAATTTACTGCTATTCTTTTGGAAACAAAGCTAATCATTGTAACCAAATTGTAACTAGGAATTTAAAAACCCCAGAAACTCTGTATGGTTTTGATTCAAAGACTATCTGTCTTTCTAAGTTGCTGTAATATACTTCTCTTCTTTAAGATCTATTTTGAAATCTATTATGGATTGAGAGGGGCTAGTGAATGGTTGAGAATTTTTATAAAGCTCTGTTAGTAAAGTCAAAGAGCCCCTTTCTCATATGGAATTTCTATGAACTTGAGGGAAGAAAAATAGAGTTTCTTTGAAAATAAGCAGAGGAGGTAGAAAATGTGGATCTGAAATGACAAGTGGAAAAATATATATTAAAAGTAGGAATTGTTTTTTAATGCAAAGACTAACCTGAAACACAGAACACACAGCCTTTTCCCATCATTTATATATAAGGTGTCCTTTCAGCATATTTCCCCTGGGAAATGAAGCTAGGAATAAGAAATGGAGATCTATTGAATGTTTATAGTATTTTATTTTAGGCATTTATTATCCTACAGCCTACTAGTAATTTCCTTTCAAAGAATTTTTATTTTATTTTTTCACCAACTTCAGAGAAGCATTCATACCTATACCATAATATCAAAACATACATAATTATACATTTTTGCCCAAAAGGCAATAAATAAATATCATAAATTTGCACCTTTTGTACTTATATCTCCTGCCTCTTTTCCTTCTATTTTTCATACTATTCCCCTCCATCTCCCTCTCTTCCCTCTTCCTTCTTTCTCCCTCTCATCCTCTTTCCTACTTCCCTCTTCCTTTCTACTTCCTCTTCCTCCCTCTTATCCTTCCCTGAGTACCTCTAATCTATTTTATAGTTAACAGACAAGCAATTCAAAATCCTAACTTCATACCAATACCGGTGCTATTCTTAAACTTATATCTTTTCCCTTATCCATCCAAGCTATTTTGCTTTCATTAGCTAGCCATATACCCTTACTAAGATTTGAACCTGGGAGACTTCCCGTAAGGCAGCTTTAACCTCTAGACCACAGGTTCTCCTCCTCTCAGCTTGTACCAGGGAAGAGTTATAAGAGTTATATATTTCTTTTTGTCGAATTACCTTGCTATACCCAAATATGGGAGGGAGCATACTTCTTCCTTTTTGCCTCTTGGCCTCTCCATGGGCCACATTCAAGGCAATATTGTTTTTTTATAGCTGACAAACTACATTCTATAAGTGTAACATATTTTTGCTGATAATGAAAAGGAAGAGAGACTAGTATAGATCTATTTCAAGCTATTTTGCTCTCATCAGCTAGCTATACCCTTACCAGGATCTGAACCTGGAAAGTCGAGAGAAAAACACCCAGAGAAACACAGACACAGAGACACACAGAAAGATATATATATAATTCAATCTGAATTATATGTGAATTATATCCTAGGAATATTTGGAGAACACAGAACTGTTTCAATTTCATCTCCCAGGACAGGGTGTTGCATTGCTTAATCAGCATTATCATTTAGCTTTATTCAAAAATAAATATTAACAAATCAACAATAAATGAAAGTTACAGTGGTTCTATTTAAGGTAAAAAAAACTGCACCTCATTCACACATTAATTCATGCTCAAACACATGAGAGCAACGCAAGCTTGCTTGCTTCTTTTCTTCTGGGCCTGCCCTACTCTCCAATAAATTATTCAAAGGGATGTTTTGAGTAGTAATATATACACAATAAATCAGAACAAAGAAGCTAGCATCGTTCCCATATAATGTTGGTAACATTTATCTTTTTCACAGGGAAATGGTAACAGTTAAATCAGTTCTGACATGCATATAGCTGTACGAAGAGACACTGCGTATGGCTTTCTTTAACTGTTCTGGAAGGTAGCCAAGTAGCTATTTGAAGCCAACAGAAAAAATAATTTTGTGTTAATAGGTATGCATTTTTCTAAAATATTAATGTTATGTAACATTGCCTTGACAAGATGTTATTCAACGTCAGAGTCTGTTAAACATTCCTTACAACAGCGAACAAAACCAAACCTGCAAGAAGCTTCCCTCCCTCCTTCCCTCTCTCTCAATACTATATTACCTTATCTTTGACATGTAACTTTATGTTCAGCAAATAACACACAGGAACATTGTGAAAGGTTTCTATTGTCGATGATATATGATCCCATTCTAAGTATGTACAATGTTTATGAAATGTAAATTGTTGCACAGTTCAGTTGCTGCAGCTTAATATATAGAGACCCTATATTCATGGCCCTGTCCTAAAATCTGCATATAAATTAGTTCAGCAGAACAAAGTAATTTGGTTAATTAATGATTTGTAGGGTCATGGAAGAATGGTTTCCTCCAATGTTCATTTTAATGTCAAGAGGATTTGGCCATTTCCTTGAAATGTTGTTTCATGTTTCATAAATGTTATTTCACTGCCTTTATTGCATCTGTTAATAGCGGCTTGGTGTCCCTAGTTGAGGTTTATTTATTTATTTATTTATTTATTTATTTATTTATTTATTTACTTACTTACTTATTTATTTACTTACTTATTTACTTATTTACTTATTTACTTATTTACTTATTTACTTATTTACTTATTTACTTATTTACTTATTTACTTATTTACTTATTTACTTATTTACTTATTTACTTATTTACTTATTTACTTATTTACTTATTTACTTATTTACTTATTTACTTATTTACTTATTTACTTATTTACTTATTTACTTATTTACTTATTTACTTATTTACTTATTTACTTATTTACTTATTTACTTATTTACTTATTTACTTATTTACTTATTTACTTATTTACTTATTTACTTATTTACTTATTTATTTACTTATTTATTGGATTTGTATGCCGCCCCTCTCCACAGACTCCTGATGGGGAGGGAGAAATCTGCAGCACTGTTATTTTCATTTTTAAATTTTTTTGTCAAGCATGTATAAAGTAACAGATACAAATATATACATGATTATAAGTACAAGAGATGGATATGAATAATGAGGGACAGTAGGACAGGGATGATAGCTATTTTGGTGTACTTATGCATGCCCCTTACAGACCTCTTAGGAATGGGGTGAGGTGAACAGTAGACAGTCTAAGGCTAAAGTTATGGGGGTTTGGGGCAGCGGTGGGCTATTAGCCGGAACGCTAAATTGTGCTCGCCGGTGTTGTGTATACTCCCTTGCAGCTTGAGGAATTTTCAGATTCGGAAGATGAGTGGGATTTAGAGATAGAAACATCATAGAAACATAGAAACATAGAAACATAGAAACATAGAAACATAGAAACATAGAAACATAGAAACATAGAAACATAGAAACATAGAAACATAGAAACATAGAAACATAGAAACATAGAAACATAGAAACATAGAAACATAGAAACATAGAAACATAGAAACATAGAAACATAGAAACATAGAAACATAGAAACATAGAAACATAGAAACATAGAAACATAGAAACATAGAAACATAGAAACATAGAAACATAGAAACATAGAAACATAGAAACATAGAAACATAGAAACATAGAAACATAGAAACATAGAAACATAGAAACATAGAAACATAGAAACATAGAAACATAGAAACATAGAAACATAGAAACATAGAAACATAGAAACATAGAAACATAGAAACATAGAAACATAGAAACATAGAAACATAGAAACATAGAAACATAGAAACATAGAAACATAGAAACATAGAAACATAGAAACATAGAAACATAGAAACATAGAAACATAGAAGACTGACGGCAGAAAAAGACCTCATGGTTCATCTGGTCTGCCTTTATACTATTTCCTGTATTTTATCTTACAATGGATATATGTTTATCCCAGATCATAAATTTCCCTGTTCTACCAACAGTTAGCAATGTTAGTGAAGACCACCACCACTAATGACATAGACATGAGTTCGGGTGACACAAATGGGGGAGATAATAGATGGAGCAATGCTCGTTTCAGACACTTTCAGAGACACTCGGAAGAAAGAGGGAGGAGATATTAGAGAGTAATTAATTAATCAATTACCTCACATCTGGGTGTAAAACGGAAGAGAAGCTGAATTCGTTCAATCTTGCAATCTAAAAATGGTCGCGTCCAGGATTTTCTCCGGAGCGTAAGCTATCATGTGTGATTTATTACTTGCTTTTTTATGACTCCTGGCTAGCCCTGATTAGCCCATAAATTTTAGAATGACTTGTGGAATGTTTTTTATGTTACTGTCAAGCTATTCTACTTAATTGCTGAGATAGAGATGAAGAGTGAAGAAAACTGCATGCAAAGTTGATATGTTAAGAGGAGAAATAAAGAGAATGTGTTTTACAATGAGAAATCATTTATTCCAAGTATTACCTGTATGAGCCTGAAATCAGAACAGCCGTCGCAGCTCGTAATTGCTTGCGGGGCCAGCACGATTTTGCTTCTGCACCTGTGGAGGTAGCAAAATCGTGCATGGAGCCGCAGGTGTGCCTGTGTTTCGGCATGTGTGGAAGCAAAAAAACCTCACCAAAACACGGGCGCAAGTGCATGATTTTGCTGCCTCCACAGGTGCAGAAGCAAAATTGCACTGGCCCCGCAAGCACTTACGGGCTACAGTGGTGAGTGCAATTTTGTGTTCCGGCTCGTAGCCCGCCACTGCATGTGTACCATAGGTTTGCCATTACTGACCTGTTCTGTCAGACTCTCTGGTAGGAGCCTCCCAAAAATTCAAAGGTACAAATTTCAGACACACACACGTTTGAAAATTCAAAACAATGTTCTTTATCACAAAATTCAAAATAAACTAAGCACTCTTTTTGTATTGCAAAGAGCACTCATCCCAAAACAACCTGGTAGTTTGTACAAGTCCCTTATCAGTTCGTAAGCACTTAGCTTCCAGCTGTGAAGAACGTTACAGCCCTTCTTCTTCCACGAAGTGAAACACACTTTGCTCTGCTTTGGTTTCAAAGTGGTGAAAAGTCAACAAACAAAGGCCGGAGTCAGCAAGACATTCATGAAACACAACAATCAGATAATTCTCCACAAACACACACGCTGCTATTTATAGCATCAGCATGCGCAGAAGAAAAAAAATTCACCGAAACATGGCTCCACAGGTGCAGAAGCAAAATCGCACTGGTCCCGCAAGCACTTACAAGCCAGTGCAATTTAGCATTCTGGCTAGTAGTTCACCAAAGAGTCAGGTAGTTCATTCCAAGCATTGACCACTCTGTTGCTAAAGTCCAGGAGTGGAGTTTTTTACTACTGCTTCTGTGGGCATGGCTTATTTTATGGGTGTGGCTTGATAGTCATGTAATGGTGGATGTTACTTCATGGTCATGTGACTGGGAAGGTGTGACTTCATGGTCATGTGATTGGTTGGGTGTGGCCAACTCAATGTCACTCACGTCAAGAGGTGCCTCGCATGGCCCCTCCCCTCCCAGCCAATCCACACCAAGCCTCAAGTTATCTACAGATCTGTAAAAATGTTGTTCACCTTTTTTCAGCTTTATTATCTACACACTGTAGATGTACTTTCACGGACCACTGAAAGGAGGAAATGGCTCACATGCTTTGCCCAAGAGTTTGATAGGCAACAGGCTTTTAAAGGACTGCCAGAAAGAAGGGGGGGTGATGTATTTAATGTAATGCCCTATCTAACGAAATGAAATTTAATGTAAAAAAACCCAAATCCTATAAGGTTCAGGAGGAAAGTGTTTTTAATAGGAAAGTGAACACAAGAACAAGGGGACACAATCTGAGGTAAGTTGGGGGAAAGATCAAAAGCAACGTGAGAAAATATTATTTTACTGAAAGAGTAGTAGATCCTTGGAACAAACTTCCAGCTGACGTGGTAGATAAACCCACAGTAACTGAATTTAAACATGCCTGGGATAAACATAGATCCATCCTAAGATAAAATACAGGAAATAGTATAAGGGCAGACTAGATGGACCATGAGGTCTTTTTCTGCCGTCAGTCTTCTATGTTTCTATGTAAAAAACAAACAAACCCAAAAGTATATATATCAACTGGGTGAAACCAAGCTTAATACTATACCTGGAGTATTGCATCCAGTTTTTGTCACCACACTATTAACCCTGCTGTTCTGTTCGGGTCTGTGAGACCCGAAATCAAGGTTTGAGACCCTGTAAAAAAATTTCCCTGCATATCTGAAACTTGAAATTTCATGACTTTTCATCATTTCAGGGGTTCTCTCTATGATAATTTTTTTTGGGGGGGGTGGGAGGTTTCTTTCTTGCTGAAAAAAAAAAACTCCCTAATGTTATGTTCCCGGGTCACCCTGACCCGGACCGAAAACTCTTCATTTGCAGTGCTTATGTTTGGTCTTTTTGAAAGCTTTTTTCACTTGGAAAGTAGTCTGAACATTTCTTCACACAATGGAATGAAAATTGAACTGAAAAAATTAATCCTTATTGGTTTATTTTGCCCATAAATGTGCCTCCCCCCCCGTTTTTGTGAAAGTTTTTTCAATTTATGGATAGTTTTGCTTGCAAAATGCAGTCTATTTTACTGGAGTTGGTGTGGGAATGGTACCTTGAACATTTCTGAATATAAGAAAAATATAAAGGAACTGAAAAAAATGATTCTTACTGTTTTTTTAACATCAGAAATAAGGCCTCCCCCCCCCCCTGGCTGCTTGCAACAATTTTCACTTTTTATTTTTTTATGCTCCAAATCCGAAATATTCTTTAAAATCTTACGCATTCATTTACTCAATTTAACAATGCTGATCATCAAAAAAATATTTGTGGGGGTGGGGGAAAAATTTTTTTCTTGGCAAAAAAAAAGTCACATTTACTCTGTTCGGGTCATATAGACCCGGATCAAAATGATTTTTTTTAGGTACTTGAATTTGGTCTTTTTGAAAACTTTTTCCACTGGAAAACTAGTTTGAACATTTATGAACATAATGATATGAAAATTGAACTGGAAAAATTGAGACTTATATTTTTATTTTGATCAAAAAGCCCCTCCCCCCATCCTTTTTGAATTTCGTGTCAATTTATATTTTTTAAGGCTACAAATCCCTAAGGAATTTTCCCCCAAAAGGTTTGATATACTAAATTGAACAATCCTGAACATAAGAAAAATATAAATGAACTGAAAAAAATGACTCTTATTGTTTTATTGTTTTATACTCGAGTATAAGCCTACTCGAGTATAAGCCTATTTGAGTATAAGCATGGGGGCCCATTTATGAGCAAAATAAACCAATAAGGATCATTTTTTCAGTTTAATTTTCATATCATTATGTTCAGAAAGGTTCAAGCTACCAATCCCACACCAAAATAGAATAGTAAAATAGAATGCATTTTGCAGGCAAAATTATCAATAAACTCAAAAGTTTTGATATACTAAATTGAACAATCCTAAACATAAGAAAAATAGAAATGAACTGAAAAAAAATGATTCTTATTGGTTTATTTTTGAATATAAGACCATATCATTTTATACTCGAGTATAAGCCTACTCGAGTATAAGCCTATTTGAGTATAAGCATGGGGGCCCATTTATGAGCAAAATAAACCAATAAGGATTAATTTTCTCAGTTCAATTTTCATATCATTGTGTGCAGAAATGTTCAAGCTACCAATCCCACACCAACTTTAGTAAAATAGAATGGATTTTGCAAGCAAAACTATCCATAAATTGAAAAAACTTTCACAAAAACGGGGGGGAGGCACATTTATGTGCAAAATAAACCAATAAGGATTAATTTTTTCAGTTCAATTTTCATTCCATTGTGTGCAGAAATGTTCAAACATGTTTCCAGGTGAAAAAAGCTTTCAAAAAGACCAAACATAAGCACTGCAAATGAAGAGTTTTCGGTCCGGGTCAGGGTGACCCGGGAACATAACATTAGGAACTTTTTTCGAACAGAACAGCAGGGTTAAAAAGATATTGAGACACTAGGAAAAAGTGCAGAGGAGAGCAAGTAGGATGATAAGGAGACTGGAGACTAAAACATATCAAGAGCCGCTGCAGGAACTGGCATGGATAATCTAGCGAAGAGAAAGACCAAGGGAGACATGATAGCGGTGTTCCAATATTTGAAGGGCTGCCACTGAGAGGATGGAGTCAAGCTATTCTCCAAAGCCCCTGAAATCCCATGAAGAAATAATGGACAGAAATTGAACAAGCAGAGATTCAACCTAGAAATAGAGAGGAACTTTCTAACAGTGAGAACAATCAACCAATGGAACAGCTTGACTCAAAGATTGTAGGAACTTCACTCATGCTGAAGTACGATGTCACACTGGGAAAGAGAGATGGGAGTCCCAAGCACATTAATTCTGGAAAGATTGGTGCAAGAAAGCAAGTTGAACTAGGGTTTATTTCAGCATGATAGCTGGAGAGGGAGGTTTCTATGTGAGCATTGTGTCTCTCTTTTCATTCTGCCTTGGGCAGCCAGAGACGTGGGCAGAAGAGGCTAGTCAGTGATAGAAATGAAGAGAGAAGATCTGGAAATTTGTGCTAGCTACGGTACAAAGTGGCTGCTCAGAAGCACAGAGCAATTTCACATACTGTTACAAATCCTTCTCCTTCCTTTCTCTTTATTTCTCTTCTCTCCCTCGCTCCTTCATTCCCCTTTCTTTCCCTCTTTCTTTCTCTTTTTCTTTCTTTTTCTCAGTCTCTTTTTCTTTCCCTCTTTGTTTCACCTCTCACTCTCACATACACTCTCTCTCTGTGTGTGTGTTACACACACACACACACACACATGGCAGAGACTGACATTCAGACTCTGTGGAGTCACTATTCCCATCCTTCCTGGAGAGCACCTCTGCTGATGATCTTCTTTCAATACAACTGAGTGTTCGGCTTTTGAGGTTGGCCTGGTTTCCTTCTCTCTTTTTTTTTTAAAAAATATATTTTATTGGTTTTTGCACACACATAACGCAATGCAAACAACATACAACAGTGCTCTGTGCATGTGTCCCATCACCCGACTAAACATACATTCCCCACCACCAATTGGGGGGGGGGTTTCAATTATTTACGAGTATAGATTCTGTTACTTCCTCAGCTCTGATTTGCATTTATTTACAATTCAACCAGTGATTTGAGTTTATTTTTCACCTTTTCATCGCAAATTTTACTTAACATATAATCTTTCACCTTGTCCCATCGTTCCATCAGTTTCTCCAGTTTGTTTTCATTAAAGTTGTTTAATCTTATTTCCATAATTTCAAAGTGAATGTGATCCACCATGTACCAGTACCAATTCTGTAATGTCCATTTTTAGCCTCTTTCCAACCCAATACCACTACTGCTTTAGCGCTTTCCAGTGCTGCAGTTTTTATTTCTTTAAAATCTCTCAGTTCTCTTTGTTTAACTAATACCGCTATTTCCTTTGTAATTATCCACTTAATGTTTAACATCTTGTTTATTTCATTCTGCACTTCCTTCTCCATCTCGGAGATGCTCCCCCCACTTCCCGATTGCTCCTCCATGTTGCTGTCCTCAGAGCCTGATCAGAGCACATTGCTCTTCAACCCAGGTGCTGAAAACTGAGCCCTTGCCAAGATAGAAGCAGTAGTTAAAAGGATAGAGACCACTATGCTCCCTAGCATGAGTGAGAAAATAAAGCTACTTTTCTCAGGCAGTATAGGGTGAGGTTTAAGGTTAACCTGGAAGAATTGAAGGCCTTGTGCTTGCTGCTGCTGCTATCTCGGGTAGAGGCAGCTCAGCAGAGCTGATGGACTGTTTTTCCTTCCTTGGGTGGATTTTATTAGCATCCTACACTGGGCTTATAATTAGTGCTGAGCGAACTGAACCCGCACAATTTGAGTCCGTACCGAATTTTGTGGTGTTCGGTATGCTGAACACGAACCGGAATTTTTTTCAAACTTTGGGCAAAGTTCGGGGTCGTGTTCGGCGTTCGGAGCTTTGACGTCACCGGCAGGTTGCTAAGGACACCAAGGTGATCACTTCCTGGATTCCATGGAATCCAGGAAGTGATCACCTTGGTGTCCTTAGCAACCTGCTGGTGACGTCAAAGCTCCACCCCCGGAATCTCTTCGTGGGAGGGATTCCCCGTTCGGGTTTGAGTTCAGGTTCGGTTCGGGTTCGGCCAAATTTTGCGTAAAGTTAGTCCGAACTTGCCGAACCTGAACACCATTGGGTTCGCCCATCACTACTTATAATCCTAAAGTAGCAGTGGAGATTGTTCAGCCAATAACCCAGACTAATATAAGTAGAGTATAAATATTATATTACATATATACAATGGAGTATTCAGTAAACTACATACATATACAAGTCAAGCATTCTGCCCAGGACTCTCTCTTCTCTCTCTCTCCATACTTGCTTACCCATCCCAGAGAGCTCCTTCCCTCAGATGTTCCTTTTCTTATCTCTAGGTGGCTATGCCAACTTTGTCCTTAAAGACTGCTCCACACCTTTTGATTTTTCTTCGGCATGGATAAAATAATGACCTCGTGAAGGGACCAAGCTTGCTGCTGAACTTGGAAGCCTAGACAGTTCTTTTCCACCCAGCTGCTGGCTAAGGGCACCCCAAATTCAGCTTCTGCACATGCACAGAAGGAAAAAACCCCTGTAAAAATCCACCTAAAAAAGGAATAAAAAAGAGGGCGGCATCTATTGAGATTTCTATAAAGACATCCTGCCTTAAAAAAGACTTTAACCTTTTCTTTATATGATAGAGTTGGTGATGCTGGGAAGTTTTCTCTATGACAGCCAATGCAGTCTGTTTTGGGGATGATACAGAAGTCAAAATGGGATAAAAAGCAGGGAGGCAGTCGAGGAATTAAATGTTATACACAGCGCCACAAGGGTGACAAGATTGGTGGGCAAAAACAACAACATTTTGTGATACAAATTGTTGCCTGCAGTCAAAATACATCTGCTAAATCCCAGAACTGATTTAAACATGATAGAAGGTATGTTCACACTGCTATAAAGCACTTGAGAATGTAAGTGTCTCATGTGGGTGGTGCAACATTTAAAAGACCCTTTTGCCCATATGCCTGACCATATGCATCTTTAAATGCTAGTGATATACAGTTTCAGCAAAAGGCTGAAGAATGTTTTAAATACGTTGCCAGATGTATTGAATATTGCATCTGCCTGATGCCATTCTCCTTTGCATGAGAAATATGCCAAGAGGGCTTAGAAAATTGGCACTGGCACAGGGTTGTGTCAAGACTAGCTGTAAATGTGATGCAACTCAGAAATATGAGACTATGAAAAAACAGATATGTCCCAGAGGAATAAATTATCTTCTAGAAACATTTTAGGAAACTGGAAGAAAATTGACATGGTGAATCTGGTCTGATGTGGCATATGTGTATATTGATACTGAGTTAAACTTTCCAAGGAAAGGATAGTTTTGTGTATATTAACCAAATACTACAACTTGTTTTTAGTGCTGTACTCCTCTGTCTCTCATCAGTATCCTAGCTTGGCATCTTTTTCACATAAAGGTACAATCTGTTTTTCCTTGTGCTTTTGAAAAGACAGGAAGCAGATATAGGAACAAATAGAAGTAACATTTCATTGTTTTCTGGGTCATACTTTGTTTGTGACATTTTCAGCAACTTCAGGTTCTGCGAACTACCTTGACATATGTTAATAATATTGTGGCATCCCTCTTGAATAAAATCATTACCAAAGGGCTTGATGGTTTTATATATTTTATATATAGTGTATATTTTATATAAAGTGTCAAAATGTAAATATAGTGTATATTTTAAATTTTGTTAATTTAGTAAAAGGATTATGGACCATTACGTTTTATTTATTTTTTAAGTGGACCTATTAGTGAATTCTGATCCAGATTATTAAAGAGAATTATACACGTTAAAATAAATATTTCCATGGGGTCTTAATGTCTTTTAGCATCGGGGAGAAAAGGAGGAGAAAGGCGGAGAAAATAAAACCTCCATTTGTTTAGTCATTTATGCTGCAATGGAATACTCCTCTATTCTAATAAGATTAGAAATGTAGCTACTCTTTTTTCATCCATCTCATAAATACTAAGACAAAAAGACAGAATTAAAAGATAAACTCTGCTTCTTAGTAGTCATGACCTACAGAAACATGGCATTTTTCAGTGCCCTTTTAGGACAAGTATGTCCCATTTTATATTATTCCAGTTAAAAATACTTGATGTAAGCTATGAGAAAATGTTTAATTACATCTTTTGGGTTCCATTTCTTGATGATGAGGGAATGGAAGGAAAATGTTGCTGATTATCTGTGAGAAGGAGACACAAAATGGCAAAACGTGTCATCATTGTTACAAAGTTCCATCAGAAACATGGATACATGGCCATATGTATTTTGATGAATTTGTTTAATGAGAGTTTAATTTCTGAAATGTTCTCCACATTGCTAAAAATGAAAGAAAGAATAAAATCAGTTCATGGACTTCTGGGGAAGCAATGGTGGTTTAAGATGGCTCCACTTGGGAACAAATATGGAATAGAAACCTTAAATTAACAAAATTGGTGGCCTACAAGGAAAACCACTACAAAATGTTTTATCAATGGTATTTGGCCCCAACAAGATTAGCTAAAAATTATCCAAATTTAAATTCGAACTGTTTGAAATATAAAAAAGTATAAGGCACCTTCTTTCATATGAGATGGTTATGCCCCAAAGTGAAAAATACACAATTGGCTACAAGAAATAAGAAAAATAACAATAGAATTTACAATAGAGCTCTTACTATTCAAAAATATTCAAAAATCAATATAACAAGAACATTAAGTATCTGATCCTACATACAGTATTACTAATTCAGCTAGACGTACATATGTACAGTGCTGGAAAAACCCCAAATCACCTATGGAAGGCATAATAATAATAATAATAATAATAATAATAATAATAATAATAATAATAAACATGCACTGAAATGAGCAAACTTACACTAGAGGTAAGAGGACCAAAAGATTCAATTTACTATAACACATAGGAAAAATGATGTCAATGGATTGAACATAGAAAACAAAAAAGGGAAAGTTAAACGAACATAGAATACTGTAAATTTGTAAATATGTAATGTATCAATAAGAAATCAAGGCACACGTGACAATGTAGAATTTAAATTTATTGTGATTATTTTTAAGATTTGAAAAACTAAAAAAAGTATACAGTATTTTTAAAAAGATGGCTCTGCTTTTAGCGAAACCTACAATGGCAGTGGAAACTAGCTTCTTGATTCTTCTCTTAATGAAAGGACTTGGGATTACTTTATAGTGTTTCTTACAGATACTTCTCTTGATGGGATTGTTTCCAGTGGGTTTGAGAGCCTAGGAGTTGAGAGAGGCAGATTTACCAAAGCCATGGTTTGGAAACTTTCATTAGGATGCTCATCTTTCATATTTTCACACTTAAACACTGTTATTGGAAATGGCTTATAAATTGCTTTTTGGACATTAAGAATGTCCAGAAGGGCAAGTTCTTTACTCTGAAATGATCGATTGGAATGCTGATTTTAAAATATTTTTAAAGAGAATAAGGTGGCCAGGTTCATTGGAGACATTTTTTTAAAAAGTTCAAAAATATCTTCAGTAGTTTGTTTAAAATCTTATTAAAACATATGAAGATTTGAGCTTAACTGTAAGAAATCCTTTCTTGAGAAAATATTCTGGATGAGAGATAACCATAATTAGAGGAAATCTTAAAGGCTGATTACTAGAGTCAGCCAGAAAGAATAAAAAATTATAATTAAAGAAAATTTCCCACTAATACAGAATGGAGCAAATTACTTTAGAGCTTAGAGCTCAAAACATTGTTAGGGACCCCATACATCCACTTCATGATTTGTTCAGATTCATTTTCCTCACCATGTACATGTATGGATCTGAACTAGACTGTTGTTTCTCTGTGTCATATAATATATGTGGATATAACTTTGAATTTATTTATTTATTTAGTCATATTTATGTAGTGTATATTGGAGGTGGTGACTTTTGAGAGCTGAATGTGATGAAATTTTATTTTAATATATGCTGATTAGTTTATTCAAAGTGACAATAAAGCTATTCTACTCTATTCTATTCATAGAAACATAGAAACATAGAAGACTGACGGCAGAAAAAGTGTAAAAGTATTCTGTGTAATAACTTAAGAATATTTAGCTAGTATGGTTAAATCTTCTTTATTTCCTCTTTCATTGCTTCTGATGTCAAGAGAATAGTTAAAATGGTATTAAAATTTAGAGTTGATGAGAGGATAATAGACTAATTTGGGTGAATCACTTGAAGGGATTAAATATTAATATTTATAAAACTTTGTTTTGCTTTTAATGGATTTTTTCTTGATTAAATTTGAATAATGAGAATTTAAGATTTGTTTAAACATATGAAATAAGATATAGGAAAAAGAGGGGGTTTTTTTGTATTTTCAAAGAAAATGACAAGTTATTATATAAAGAAATGAAATATGAAATTGTATATATGGTAGTTCTTAATGGACCTGCTAATTAATATTGAAAGATGAGGCCTTATTATTATTTGCCAATAGATAAAGATGAGATATTGGATTCTTAGTTGAAAAATTAAAGAAGTTGTTGGGATACTGACAATGTTGGTATTTGTCTTGATGAAGGAGGAAGTCGAGTTTTTTAATATTTCCTTTTAATTTCTTTTTCCTTATTTTTCCCTTCTGCTTTTTATTCTTTTTGCTCTTTTTATTTTTTTAAATACTTTCATTAGTTTGCATTAGTTTTTTATCTTTGTATTTCAAAACTTCAATAAAAATATTTGAAAAGTACGATAAAAATTAATTCTTGGGGGAAAAATATGAGTTCTATTCACTGAAATTTAACCTAATTAAAGTTTAATGTTACTGAATAATTTGGTGAAGAATATATTTTGACTAATCCATAATGTCATTATCATAAGATAATGTGAGTTGCAGAATCTATTTCAACTTTGGATGTTCTCAGTTTTCATATTTAGCAGTAGTTGTTAAAAAGAATAACCTTGAATGCTATTCTCTAAAAGATAGGAAGTTACTGTATATCCTTTGGGTATTGTTAATAGTACAATGATACTCATGCGATCTTTGAAGATATACTTTCTTTCCTCACAATCAAGAAAGAAGGAAAGGTAGAAGGATAGGTCCCTGAAGAAGGGGAAATAGCAGTCTAAGAGAAAAAACAATACCAGGTCAGAAGACACAAATTCTAAAGAAATGACGGAACACTCTGTATGTCTTTCTGAAGCAGAAATGCCCAGCCGACGGATTAAACTGCCAGCCGAAATTACCTCCGGGGCTGGGGAGATGCTGGCTGCAGCTCTTTCGAGCTCCGGACATCTGGGTTCCTCTGGAACCCGGAAGTTCAGCTTTTGGCAGCGCACCAAGGTAGCGTGCTGCCTGCTGGATGGGGGAGGACCTGAATCACCCTATTTAAGGGCGATTCAGGCAGGACCTCCCCCTTGCCCTCGGCTTTCCTGAAAGCGAACACCCGCCCACCCTCCGCTATCAACAGTGTGTCCTGAGGAGGTCGCCTCGGGGCCGAATAGGAATTTTTTGCAGCCTCCCCTTTAGAGGCGGCCGTTTTTTTGCCTATTCCACACTGACGGCGGGGATTGGATTGGTTAGGGGGTGCGGCGCACTTAGATATCAGTATAGGCTTCCCTTTGGTCATTGGGGTTGGGCAGGTTAGGGGCGAAAATGGGCATTTAGAAGCGACAGTGCATGCTTCTTTGGGCATCCTTCAAAGGGTGATGGACCACCTCTCTCCAGGAACTAGAGGTTGGAGCAACGTTGGGGATTGGAGAGAGGATGTCCATGGGAATCACTGTGAAGGGGCATGGCTTGGATCCAGGTGAAGGTGGTTACCTTCACCTGGTTCAGCAGGAGTTTTTGCCCAATGTTGCCAAGGAAGTTTCTGGTAGGAATTTCCGCCCCGTTAGTTTTGGCCTCTGCAGGTCCTTAGTTCGTTCTGTATTTAAATATTTAAATTGACATATTCAAGTTTATTTAAATTTATGTTAATTCAATAAATGACCCATACTTAATCCACAACATGTCTCAGCGTCGTTACTCAGCGTCCGGGGGTAATTTCATTGGGCAGAGGTTTCTTGAATTAATATTACTTCAAGGTAAAAAACCAACAACTATGAATCTTAGGACTGGACACGATTGCTGATACTGAAATTTGATTTAATTACACCAGCAATTGAAAGCAAGAGGCTTCAATTTTCCTCTGTCTTTTATATTGTGTTCATTCAACAAATTGTGTACTTTGCTGTTAAGGAATTGCATGAAGATTCATGCAAAGACCCGCTCATTTTTAGTTCATTTTTCTTATTGAAAACTTGTGAATTTCTTCCCATTTAAGTATAACTCTAGCTCCCCCCACCCCTTCAAAATATAGAAAAGTTCAACACATTTTGTTTGCAAGCAGTATGTCCCTAATTGAAAGAGTCTGTGAGATATCAAAATTAGGAAGATAATACAGGTTAGATTAGATTAGATTTATTGGATTTATATGCCGCCCCTCTCCGCAAACTCGGGGCGGCTCACAACAGGGTAAAAACAGTACATAATAACAAATCCAATACCCACCAATCCAATCACAATTTTAAACTTTAAAAAAATCATAAAAAACAGCCCCAGAATATTAAAAAAGCACGCATACAATCAATTCTAACACCAAAACAACATGGGCAAGGGAGAGATGTTTCAGTTCCCCCATGCCTGATGGCAGAGGTGGGTTTTAAGAAGTTTGCGAAAGGCAAGGAGGGTGGGGGCAATCCTAATCTCAGGGGGGAGCTGGTTCCAGAGGGTCGGAGCCACCACAGAGAAGGCTCTTCCCCTGGGTCCCGCCATACAACATTGTTTAGTCCACGGGACCCGGAGAAGGCCAACTCTGTGGGACCGAACCGGTCGCTGGGATTCGTGCGGCAGAAGGCGGTCCCGGAGATATTCTGGTCCGGTGCCATGAAGGGCTTTATAGGTCATAACCAACACTTTGAATTGTGACCGGAAACTGATCGGCAACCAATGCAGACTGCGGAGTGTTGGAGTGATATGGGCATACTTAGAGAAGCCCATAATTGCTCTCGCAGCTGCATTCTGCATGATCTGAAGTTTCTGAACACTTTTCAAAGGTAGCCCCATGTAGAGAGCGTTACAGTAGTCGAGCCTCGAGGTGATGAGGGCATGAGTGACTGTGAGCAATGACTCCCGGTCCAAGTAGGGCCGCAACTGGTGCACCAGGCGAACCTGGGCAAATTCCCCCCCTCACCACAGCTGAAAGATGTTTCTCTAGTGTGAGCTGTGGAGGACGCCCAAGTTGTGGACCCTCTCTGAGGGGGTCAATAATTCCCCCCCCCCAGGGTAATGGATGGACAGATAGAATTGTCCTTGGGAGGTAAGACCCACAACCACTCCGTCTTGTCTGGATTGAGTTTGAGTTTGTTGACACCCATCCAGGCCCCAACAGCCTCCAGGCACCGGCACATCACTTCCACTGCTTCGTTGACTGGGCATGGGGTGGAGATGTATAACTGGGTATCATCGGCGTATTGATGATACCTCACCCCATGTCCTTGGATGATCTCAAGGTTAGCATCTTTCCACAAAGAAAGTTTGTATAGTGGATGCACAGATTACAAATCTGTATCAGGAATATTTTAAGTGATGCTTTCCTTATGACTTGCTTGCCCTGGATATATACTGTAACCCAATAAGACCGACACAGACTTCAAAGGAGAATCAGAACTGCAGAAAAAACAATTGCTGCCAATCTGCCTTCCATTGAGGACCTGTATACTGCACGAGTCAAAAGGAGGGCAGTGAAAATATTTACTGACCCTTCGCATCCTGGACACAAACTGTTTCAACTCCTACCCTCAAAATGTCGCTACCAAACACTGCACACCAAGACAACTAGACACAAGAACAGTTTTTTTCCTTGGACACCATCACTAATTCCTTCAACAACTTTTTACTAAGTCTGCACTACTATTTCTACTAGTTTTTTCTCATCATTCTTATCATCCTTTTATTATTATTATTATTATTATTATTATTATTATTATTATTATTATTTATTCGATTTGTATGCCGCCCCTCTCCGAAGACTCACTTAGGACTGTATGACTGTAACTTGTTGCTTGTATCCTAGGATTTTTTATTTATATTGATTGTTTTGTCATTGCTTATTTGACCCCTATGACAAAATGTATCTTTTCTTTTATGTACACTGAGAGCATACGCACCAAGACAAATTCCTTGTGTGTTCAATCACACTTGGCCAATAAAGAATTCTATTCTATTCTATTCTATGTGTTGGTCAAAAACATCTACAATATTTTGTTCAGGCCTGCATTGGGAACTTTTTTTACTCCATCTAAGAATTTCTGAAAATGTTTGCTGATAACTTATTGTGGGGTCTTAGCCAAACATAGGAGACTGACAACCAGATAAAAGTTTTATGGAACAGTGGAATAGAGAAATCAGGGAATGCACAAAGCAGAAATATAATTGTCTCCCATATAATCGTCTTTCCCGGTCATTCAAGCCTACAGATCCAGCCTATAGCATTACAGAAGATTACTTTAGTTATCATACCGTGTTTCCCCGAAAATAAGACAGCATCTTATATTAATTTTTGCTCCAAAAATGTGCTACATCTTACTTTCAGGGGATGTCTTATTTTTTTTTCAATTAATTGTATCCTGCAGCAAAAATGCATCCAAACACGCAGCCACATGTTGGATGCATATTGGATGTGTTTTAAAACTAATTGATGCAGCGTTTGGGGATGCAATTTATGGACAGCAGTGTTGTTTGTTTGTTTGTTTGTTTGTTTGTTTGTTGGATTTGTATGCCGCCCCTCTCCGTAGACTCGGGGCGGCTCACAACAATGATAAAAACAGCATGTAACAATCCAATCCAATACTAAAATAACTAAAAAAACCCCCTTATTATAAAAACCAAACATACATACAGACATACCATGCGTAAATTGTAAAGGCCTAGGGGGAAAGAATATCTCAGTTCCCCCATGCCTGATGGCAGAGGTGGGTTTTAAGAAGTTTACAAAAGGCAAGGAGGGTGGGGGCAATTCTAATCTCTGGGGGGAGTTGGTTCCAAAGGGCCGGGGCCACCACAGAGAAGGCTCTTCCTCTGGGTCCCGCCAAACGACATTGTTTAGTTGACGGGACCCGGAGAAGGCCCACTCTGTGGGACCTAACTGGTCGCTGGGATTCGTGCAGCAGAAGGCGGTCCCTGAGATAACCTGGCCCAGTGCCATGAAGGGCTTTATAACCAACACTTTGAATTGTGACTGGAAACTGATCGGCAACTCATCGGTTATATATGTTCTGTTCAGGAATGTTGTGAAACAAAAGGTCTCCTATGTCTTACTTTCAGGGGATGCCTTATATTAGGCAATTCTATGAAACCTCTCCTATGTCTTACTTTCGCGGGTGACTTATTTTCGGGGAAACAGAGTATTACTAAGAATCCTGTTTTTCATAAGCTTAAAAAAGTTCCAGAGAACATCTCAAAATGACCCAACCACTTCCCTTACATCTGTCAAGGGCCGTCCAAGTCAGAGTAAATGTGAGCACTTTTATCATATTAATCAGTCTTTTCATATTGTGTCATCAGTGCCACTGGACTTTTTTTTTTCACCAACTGGAACTAAGAAGATTGATGTTTACCATTCTTAGCCAAATAAATGTTCCCAGAAGCAGAATACAATGAGTGATTATTTGGGGAAATCTTTCCAACACCCTTGTTGTCTGTACGTTCAATAACATAATGGGAGACTCATGTTGGAAAAGCTTGTCATATTGTAATGGACAATTTCCATTGATTTGTTCTCCTTGTAGAGATGGGAACAAGGTATAGCTGCTGTTTCAGCTTTCAGATTCATACCCACACAATTGCTTGATAAGAATAGCAATTTAATCAAGTTTGAGTAGACAATGGCAGACAAGGCAGAATGCAAATCAAAACAGAATCTCTTAGAAAAGAAGCCTGTCTGGGTAATATTGACAACAACAACAACAACAACAACAACAACAACAACAACAACAACAACAACAGAGTTGGAAGGGACATTAGAGGTCTTCTAGTCCAACCCCCTGCTTGGTCAGGAGACCCTACAGTATTTCAGACATATGGTTATACAACATCTTCTTAAAAACTTCCAGTGTTAGAGCATTCACAACTTCTGGAGGCAAGCTATTCCACTGATCAATTGTTCTAACTATCAAGAATTTTCTCCTTAGTTCTAAGTTGCATCTCTCCTTGATTAGTTTTTACCCTTTGCTTCTTGTCCTACCCTAAGGTGTTTTGGAGAATAGCCTGACTCCCTCTTCTTTGTGGCGCTCTGTTCTCTACTTGCCAAGTCTGAGAGTTTGGAGGATACAGCTCATCATCTGAGTGCTCCAGCTGTCCCAATGTTGCCTGAATTATGATTCCTGGTGGTTATCTTATTAAGGTTGACATTCCACTGTTCATTTGGAGAAGCATCTTCAGAGTCATTTAGAATCTGACACCTGGGCATAGGTTGATTAAAGAACTGACTGAATGTGACAAAGGCATAAAAGCATTGTACTTCATTTTCATCTGGAATGACCTGGACTTATGACCAGATCATATTTGCATTGGGCTAATTGGGCTAATTATCTTTTGGAGAAATCTGTGGTTGCTATGGATACCAAAACACCTAAGCTATTCTGGATTCTTTATCCAGGACATGGAGATTGAAATCTTATAACACAAAAAGCAAATTAAATGTAATACCAGTCTAGGAAAGTAATGCAACAATGTGGAAGGTACCCCTGGCTTATCTCTGCAAGTTCAAGATATTTGATATTTGTCTTCAGTTACAGTTATATCAGGCCTTTGGGGAACAGCCAAGATGTTCTGGAGTATTATTTATGTATTTAATTCAACTTCTAGATCACCCAGATCCAATGAGCTCTTGGTGGGTCTCAAATAGTAACTTAAAAATCAATATAAACAAATAGCATACATACCATATAAGGGTTTCGTCCATTTTATTAGCTTGGAGAAAAAAATGAGCACCAATTGTGCAGAACCCACATGGATTTCAGGAAGAATGATACAACAGTGATTGTTCTCATTCAAGACAATGAGGAATCCACTTTCAGACCGGAGATTGAACAGCTAGCCTCATGGTGTGACCAGAACAATCTGGAATTGAACACACTCAAAATTGTAGAAATGGTGGTAGACTTTAGGAGAAGCCCTCCCATACTCCCACATCTTATAACACTAGACAAGTCATTATCAAAAGTAGAGACCTTCAAAATTCTAGGGTCTATCATATCTCAAGACCTAAAATAGACACCTAACATCAAAAATGTCATCAAAAAAGCACAACAAGGACTGTTTTTTCTGAGCCAACACAGAAAGCTCAAACTGCCCAAGGAGTTGCTGATATAAAGGAATTATTGAGCCTGTCATCTGCATCTCTATAACAGTTCTACAACCCAAAAACAGTTCTACAACCCAAAAAGACAGACTCAGACTTCAGAGGATAATTAGAACTGCAGAAAAAAATCACTACCCCTGCCTTCCATTGAGGACCTGTATACTGCACAGGTCAAAAAGAAGGCTGTGAAAATATTTAGCTGCAAGAGCAATCATGGGCTTCCCCAAATATGCGTGTATGTTTGGTTTTATAATAGGTTTTTTTTAGTTGTTTTAGTATTGGATTGTTACATGTTGTTTTTATCATTGTTGTTAACCGCCCCGAGTCTACGGAGAGGGGCGGCATATAAATCCAATTATTAATAATAATAATAATAATAATAATAATAATAATAATAATAATAATAATAATTTAGAGACCCTTCACATCAACTCCTACCCTCAAAAGGATGCTATAGGGCACTGCACAACAAAAGAACTAGACACAAGAACACTTTTTGTCCTGAATGCCATCACTCTGCTAAACAAATAATTCCCTCAACACTGTCAAACTATTCACTAAATCTGCATTACTATTACTATTAATCTTCTTGTTCCTATCACCCATCTCCTCCCATTTATGATTTATGATTGCATGATTGTAACTTCATTGTTTCCTTATGATTTATATTTATTGTTTCTTAGTATGATTTTATTTCCTATTTCTATCCTATGACTATCATGAAGTGTTGTACCTCATGATTCTTAACAAATGTATCTTTTCCTTTTATGTACACTGAGAGCATATGCACCAAAGACAAATTCCTTGTGTGTCCCATCACACTTGGCCAATAAAATAGATAGAATATAATAGAATCATTTTATTGGCCAAGCGTGATTGGACACACAAGGACAAATGTTATCCTAGAGAAGGAATACTTTATGAGTTCTTATACATGACATAGTTTAACTGTAGAAACTAGAAACCCATAGCATGTCAATTATGCCATTATACACTGCTCAAAAAAAAATAAAGGGAACACTTAAACAAAACAATATAACTCCAAGTAATTCAAACTTCTGTAAAATCAAACTGTCCACTTAGGAAGCAACACTGATTGACAATCAATATCACATGCTGTTGTGCAAATGGAATAGTTGTGCAAATTATTATTATTATTATTATTATTATTAATAATAATAATAATAATAATAATAATAATAATAATAATAATAATAATAAGAATAATAAGAAAGCAAAACTACTGTGGGACTTCAGACTTCAAACTGACCGAATTCTGAAGCATAACACACCAGACATCCTGATTGTGGAGAAAAGGAAAGTATGGATCATCAATATCGCAATCCCAGGGGACAGCAGAATTGAGGAGAAGCAGGTAGAGAAATTAGTGAAAAACGAAGATCTAAAAATCGAGCTGCAACGACTCTGGCATAAGCCAGTGAAAGTGGTCCCAGTGGTACTTGGCATGCTGGGCGCAATGCCAATGGATCTCAGTGGACATTTCAAAACTATCGAAATTTACAATCTCCATCTGTCAATTGCAAAAGGATTATCTGATCGTTGTGTTTCGTGACTGCTTTACTGACTTTGACTTTTTGTGTGCTGATTTTTCCCCGCTTTGAAACTAAACCAGAGCAAAGTGTGTTTCACTTTGTGAAAGAAGAAGGACTGTGAATTGCCTCACAGCTGCCAGCTAAGTATCACAGAACTGATAAGAGACTTATACAAATTACCAGTTTGTTTGGAGACGAGTGCTCTTTGCTATACCAAAAGAGGGCTTGGTTTAAGTGAATTTTCATTATAAAGAACATTGTTTTGAATTTTCAAACGTTGGTGTGTGTCTGAAATTTGTACCTGTGAATTTTGGGGAGGATTCTACCAGAGAGCCAGACACAACACTTCCCATTCATACATTTATCACATTCTTCACATAAAAGTTTATCACTTTTAATTTCAAATTTCTGGAGATGACAACCAATTTGTCCCCTGGTTTTAGGCAGTATTGATCTCGGATTGCATTCTTTTATAGAACTTCCTTGAACCGATGCTGGGAATTAGTTCATTTCCATGCTTTGTCCAGTATGTAGTGAATGGATAACTTGAAAACACTTTCCTTCATTATATAGGAAAATTGATAAAGCCAGCATGTAAGGATAATTAGGTAGTGACATGCCAATTTTTAAACTATTTTTCCTAATGCATGTTATATTTGATACTGAAATAGGGAACTAATTATAAGCTTCTTAAGATTCTTGAGAAAACAAAAGCTTCTGATTCATTGTCATTTTCTATGCAATCAAGTGTCATTTATATGCTGTTTTATAAGCTATTTGTAGTCCAATAGGGAGCTTAAAGCCGTACTCTAACCAGCTATTAATTAAAATAGGCTTCATAAGGAAACAGCCTTGTCAGTGTTTGCTAAATCAAGAAACCACAAGGCAAAATATAATTAAACTCAAAGAGCTTCTGAAAATATTAACACATATTGACGGCCGTATTTCAATGAGCAACGTAAAACCAACACTTCTGGCCTCATTCTATATTCTCAGAGACCTGCAGGCATTCCAAAGCATTCATCAAAATGACAAAAGAAGTGCTGCCCACTTGTATATCTTCAGGTAACATTCAAAAGGGGAAGAACTTTCACCACGATGTTGCAAGACTGCAATTGCGCCCTTTGTGTCTCTCTTGAACCCTCTCCTGCAATTGCCTCTGCCTCATTTTTTTTCTTAATTTAGGAAAATTATATCATGTTCATTCATCTGTCATTCCGGCCATTCCTCCCAACATACTTGATGGAAAGAAAAACTGTGAAGGAAGGAGTAAAAGAAAGATGTTTTATTTTCTTTCTTTTTTAAAAAAATATTTTTTATTATTTTTTTTTAAACAAAAATAACAGAACAACAAAAGGAAAAAGAAAAAGATGTTTTATTTTCATTAAGATAGGTGTATAAATTGCATGGAAACAAGAAAATCCCTAGTTTTTTAATAACCCTCCGCCACAGAGAAAGAAAGGTTATTTTTACCTCCACCTCCTGGAATTTAACATTAACTTTAATTAAAAACTAATAATTTAAAGCCCTACATGGCATTGGACCAGATTACCTCTGGAACCACCTGCTACCGCACGAATCCCAGCGACCCATAAGGTCCCACAGAGTTGGCCTTCTCCGGGTCCCGTCGACTAAACAATGTCGTTTGGCGGGCCCCAGGGGAAGAGCCTTCTCTGTGGTGGCCCCGGCCCTCTGGAACCAACTCCCCCCTGAGATTAGAACTGCCCCACCCTCCCTGTCTTTCATAAACTACTCGACTCACTTATACCGCCAGGCATGGGGGACTTGAGATATTCCTTCCGCCTAGGCCATTACAAGTTATGCATGGTATGTTTGTGTGTATGTTTGGTTTTATAATAAGGGTTTTAGTTGATTTATTATTGGATTGTTACATGTTGTTTTTATCATTGTTGTTAATTGCCCCAAGTCTACGGAGAGGGGCAGAATACAAATCCAATAAATAATAATAATAATAATAATAATAATAATAATTATTATTATTATTATTATTATTATTATTATTATTATTATTGTTGTTATTATTATTAATTTAAAGTTAGTTAGAATCTAACTTTAACCTTAGACTGTCCACAGTTGACCTCTCCCTTCTGAGAGGTCTGTATAAGGGCACCACTGTGCCTACGGTCCCTGTTCTACTATCCTATTGTCCTCTTTTATCTTTAGTTTTTACTTATAATATGTTTATACAAACTACTACTATCCTATATATGTTTGATAATCAATCAATCAATCAATCAATCAATCATCTATCACTTATCTATCTACTTAAGCACTTTCCCATTCATTTTCATTGTTGTGCTGGAGGCATCTAGACAGCTCACGGAAAACAAATTTCAGTGAATATAATTTGTCATTATTTTCCCACAAAATTGTAGTAGTCGTAGTAATATTTATGGCAGTGGTAGATATTTTCATAATCCATGAATAATGCATTAGAAATAAAAGCAGTCTTATCCAAATATTATTAAAATCAGAATGCGTTACTTAAATTCTTATTGCACTCAAATTAATTCACGATTAATCCTTTGGCTTAGACTGTGCAGAACTAATTGGATGAAACTCAGAGACAGTCGCATATTCTGACTTACGTTGAATAGATGGAGTGCAACTTTACTTTTTACTAAAATAAAAATACTTCCCAGATATGGGAGATTCTTTTATATAGCCTACAATAGATATATCTGCATTTGCGAAGCGGCAGAGGTAGAATATCTGGCTCACATCCAATTTCATCATTGCCTGTACGAATGACCCATTGAGATTCTCTTATCAAAACAACGTACTTTCTGTAAAGCCAGAATCTGAAAATAACATTTAATACAGCACAGTACTTGAGCAAAATGGTTCAGTTATGATTGGCATATGTGGGATTGATTGATTGAGGTAGATTGTAGGGGTGACACCAAAATATAATTTTAGCATATTTTATTTATATATACTTTATATTAAATAATTGCATTTTATTCCAATTTAATTTTTAATTTTTTTTATTTTGATTATAATACAAACAAGCGAACAACATAAAACATATATACATCCCTATATATATGCATATTAATTTACTTAATGATTGATACTTTACAATTCTGTTTTTGTTAGTTCATTTCTTTCCCTTTAATATTAGTTCAGTTTCTTATTTTTTTTCTATTCAATTATACAGTTTCTCCCACACTCTATAGTAGTCCTTTTTTTGTTTATTCTGTAATTCATAAGTTAGTTTACTTAATTTAGCACAGTCTAACATTTCCCTAATCACCATCTCTTCATTTGGTATCTTTTCTTGTTATCAAGTTTGTGCGAACACCAATCTTGCTGACGTTAGTATGTGAGTTATTAAATAATAATTTTCTTTGCTATGTTGTCCTCTGATTATTCCCAATAGGTACATTTCTGGTTTTGTTTCTAATTTATATTTTAATATTTCTTCCAGCCAGTTTTCAGTCCTGATCCAAAAATTTTTTTGCTTCCGGGCATAACCACCAAATGTGATAGTATGTTCCTATAGCTGTTTTGCATTTTCAGCATTTATTGGATTTTGGCTAGGCATGCTGGAGCATAATGCCAACGATAAAATATCTTGTGTAGGTTTTCTTTATATGGTACAGACAGTGTCATCTTATAATTAATTTTCCATAATTTTTCCCATATTAGAGAAAAATATTCCAATTTCATTTTAAACTGTATGTTATCAAATTTCATTTTAAATTGTATTTTATCTATCCATTTCTATTTTAAATAGTTTTTATCAGATTTTAGTTATACTTTATGTCTGGAACTCTGCACTTTGATATGGCCCAAGGGTTAATCAGTAAAGTAAACTCTACTTTTACTGTCAGTCTTGGTAGAAGAGGAAAAAGGCAAAAACAAATGCTGGCCCATTTATTGAGAGAGGAGGAAGAAGAGGAGGAGTGGGGAGGAGGAGGAGGGAGAGAGGAAGAAGAAATGATCCACCTATTCTTGCACAGTAGACAGGTGGAAGGACAGATAAGAATATTGACATTTGATTTTCCAAAATTCATTGAGGCTGAAATAGAAACATAGAAGACTGACGCAGAAAAAGACCTCATGGTCCATCTAGTCTGCCCTTATACTATTTCCTGTATTTTATATTACAATGGATATATGTTTATCGCAGGCATGTTTAAATTCAGTTACTGTGGATTTACCAACCACGTCTGCTGGAAGTTTGTTCTAAGGATCTACTACTCTTTCAGTAAAATAATATTTTCTCATGTTGCTTTTGATCGTTCCCCCAACTAACTTCAGATTGTGTCCCCTTGTTCTTGTGTTCACTTTCCTATTAAAAACACTTCCCTCCTGAACCTTACTTAACCCTTTAATATATTTAAATGTTTCGATCATGTCACCCCCCTTTTCCTTCTGTCCTCCAGACTATACAGATTGAGTTCATTAAGTCTTTCCTGATATGTTTTATGCTTAAGACCTTCCACCATTCTTGTAGCCCGTCTTTGGACCCGTTCAATTTTGTCAATATCTTTTTGTAGGTGAGGTCTGCAGAACTGAACACAGTATTCCAAATGTGGTCTCACCAGTGCTCTATATAGTGGGATCACAATCTCCCTCTTCCGTCTTGTTATACCTCTAGCTATGCAGCCAAGCATCCTACTTGCTTTTCCTACCTCCCGACCATACTGCTCACCCATTTTGAGACGGTCAGAAATCACTACCCCCTAAATCCTTCTCTTCTGAAGTTTTTGCTAACACAGAACTGCCAATGCAATACTCAGATTGAGGATTCCTTTTCCCCAAGTGCATTAATTTATAAATCTCACAAAACTTTGCTCAGTGGTGAACTATGAGCCAGAACGCTAAATTGCGCTCGTCGCAGCGGCTCGTAAGTTCTTGCACAGCCAGCGCGATTTTGCTGCTGCACCTGTGGAGGGAGCAAAAATGCACACTGAGCCGCAGGTGCGCCCATGTTTCATCATGCGCAGAAGGACAAAAACCTCACCAAAACACAGGTGCACCTACGGCTTCGTGCATGATTTTGCTGCCTCTACAGGTGCAGCAGCAAAATCATGCTGGCCCCACAAGAACTTATGAGCTGTGGCGGTGAGCGCAATTTAGAGTTCTGGCTCGTAGCCCACCGCTGCAGACTACTGAACTCCATGGGACTTACTTTGTAGACATACAGTATGTATATGATAGCTTCACTGTTTGAGTTCTGATGACTATCCTGCTGAATCTTTCAAGAACAGAGACTGAGGTCTCTTTGCTGAGGTCTCGAGAGCTAGAGAGGGTTGTAAAAAACAATAACCCATTTCTAAGTGTATCCAACACCGAGATTTTTCAGCAAAGGAGTAGATTCACTTTGATTTTTCTCTTCTACATATTATAGAAACACAAATTTTAATAATTTATAATACATCCATAAATCTATCCCATGCATATTCCAGTGAGCTCTGTGACAGCTTGAAGTTTTTTTCGTTTTTTGCTTTTCAATTCTTAAACTTAGTTCATATAAAACTTGAAAACAAAAGTAGATCACACCTTTCTCTCCAAAAATTGAAAAGCAATGAGGTCTTTGGATTTGGAATTCTTTCATATATCATAGGTTATTTCTCAACATCTCCAAACCATTCAAAGTCTTTTCTGCAACAATGATGGGTTTCAGTTCACCTTGTCACCTGTACAATAGTGTATAAAATTTTAATGGTGAAGCCCACTGAAATGTTGTGAAAAGGGGGGAAATGCCTTCAAGTGAACCCTGGAATGAAATATACATATATGGTGCCTCTAGATATGAGCTGCTCCACATGCGAGTATTCCAAGTTACGAGCCGTGATGCGAGCGAAAATTCTGTTCGACCCCCAAGCTCAAATTCGGGATACGAGGCGAGCTTCCACCAGGTGGCGCAAGAATCTCCTTGCTTCCGGTTATCTCGGCGCGAAAAACAAAGTCTAAAGGCATTCGTTGGAGATGCGAGTTGATCGACTTACGAGCTCGGGTCTGGAACGAATTAAACTCGTATGTCGAGGTACCACTGTATATATATTTGAAGCAATCAAAGGATTTAGTGAGAACACAAAAGAGGTTTCATTCTCCACCTTGGTCCAATATCAAAAGTATGGCTATTCTGTGGAGAGAAGGAATTAGTTCAATTCAGGGGTAGGTTCTAACTTACCTCTTTGCAGCGGTGGGCAGCAGGCAGGACGGGGTTCCACCGGCAGAAATGAAGTTGCATGCACAGCTCCAGCTGACCGGTGGCAGTAACTTCCTGGATTACTGGTCTCAGCTCGATTCTCCTTTTTTTCCCTGATGCTGCTACTTGCTTTTTTCCTCTTTCCTCTTTCCTGGCCTCAGGCATGCTTCCTTCTCACCTGCCTGGTTCTCCTCCAGCCTCACGCAGCCACCTCCCAAGGCCAGGAGAGCTGCACCATGCCGAAGCAGTCTGGGCTGTGGTCTTTTTCCCCTTGCGAAGCCCTCACTCTGCCCACAGTTGACATGAAAAGGCATCGTGTGGCAATAACAGTTCACTTGAACGATGATGATGATCGTTCAAGCCACTCCCACCTGGTCACATAGCCGGCAAGCCACTCCTACCCAGTCACATGACCATCAAGCCATACCCACAAAATTAGCCACACCCACAGTGTGGCAGTAAAAATTTTGGCTGCCCATTACTGCCTCTTTGCTGGTTTGCCCAGGGTCAACACAGTCATCTACTAGGAGATTTTGGAGCACTTCATGCTTCCTTCCACAGTCAAGCTTTATGGGGATGCTGACTTCAATTTTCCAGCAGGACTTGGCACCTGCCCACACTGCCAAAAGCACCAAAATCTGGTTCAATGACTATGGCAATACTGTGCTTGATTGGCCAGCAAACTCAACTGACCCGAACCCCATAGAAAATCTATGTGGCATTGCCAAGAGAAAGATGAGAAACATGAAACCCAACAATGCAGAAGAGCTGAAGGCCGCTATTGAAGCATCCTGGTTTTCCATAACATCTCAGCAGTGCCACAGGCTGATAGCTTCCATGCTATGCCACATTGACGCAGTAATTGCTACAAAAGGGGCACAAACCAAGTACTGAGTACATATGCATGCTTATACTTTTCAAATATCTGATATCGTTCTATGTACAATCCTTTTTTAAAAAATTGCTCGCACGTAATATTCTAATTTTCTGAGATGGTGGATTTGGGGTTTCCATGAGATATACCCCATAATCATCACAATTATGACAAATCACACAGCTTGAACTATCTTGCCTTGCATGTAATGAATCTCTTTCATATATTATGTTTCACTTTTTAAGTTGCATTATTGAAATAAATGAACTTTTGCACAATATTCTAATTTTTCGAGTTTCACCTGTATTATGTTCTTCAGTCTTGGATTATTTATTCTTATTGTCTTTCCATCACCCATAGTATTCTGCATGTTATTATTTATTATTTCAATTCTTTTTTGTGTTCCAATCATTTATACATTTTCTCCCAAATTCTATAAAATTCTGTATCTTATTTATTTATTTATTTGTTTGTTTGTTTGCTTGCTTGCTTGCTTGCTTGCTTGCTTGCTTGCTTGCTTGCTTGCTTGCTTGCTTGCTTGCTTGCTTGCTTGCTTGCTTGCTTGCTTGCTTGCTTGCTTGTTTGTTTGTGAAGTAGACCCAGAGACAGGGTTTTGAGCAATCGGTACTTTTATTCAGCTCAGAGAACAAGTGACAGCTCAGCAAGGTAAAGTGACTGTTCAGCGAGTACCGACTGGCTCTGCAGGGAGAAACCGCTTCTTTTATACTTTTGCGGTTCCCGCCAAAGCGAGAGCCGGCCGCGTCTGAGCCAATCAGGAGCGACTTCCTGCTTGGGCTCAGACAGCGCTGGAAAAGAGGAACAAACTATTTACAGCGTTACAAGGTAGCCATTCCAGGATACAACACCCCTCCCCTCATAGTTGGACTCATCCATCAAGAAAGCCACGTGACGAAGTCGTCCAATCGGTGAGGCCTTCGAGGCTCTCGCGCTGACCTGCGCAGTCCATTTTCTCCTTCGCCACTGACTGTGGAGGATGGCTCGCCGCTGCTCTCCCGGTGCGGCGGACTTGGCCTGGCGGGCCCAACGAAGGCCTCGGAGGACGAGGATGGCTCGGCGTCGCTGGATGGTTCCCCCTGGCCCGATAAGTCTCTTTGCGTGTTTCTTAGTTCGGGCAATGTACAAAAGTCTGTTGAAGGGGGAGAGTCCGAGTCAGCGGGTTGTTGCAATTGGTTTTCAGTTCGTTTCCGAATGTGGTCTATGTGTCGTTTCCACAAACGACCATCCTCCAGTTTAACAATATAAGTCTTGGGTGCGTTTTGCTTAACAATAATTCCCTTCATCCAGTTTACATTTCCATCAAAGCATTTTACATATACATTTTGACCCAAATACATTTCTCTTTCTGGTTTCATGCACATTTGGTTATTATTCACACAGAACCTTGGGTTTAACCTGTCTAATGGTGACCTCAACTTTCTCCCCATCAATAACTCTGCAGGGCTTACATGTGTGTGCGAGTTAGGGGTAATGTGCTGGGTTAATAAGAATTGGTCCAAGTTCTGTTGCACATCTCCAGGGCCTGACCTGTGCAATGCCTCCTTTGCCACCCTTACGTAACGTTCTGCCAACCCGTTAGCCCAGGGCGAGTAAGGCGAGATGAGGGCATGTCTGACCCCTAGGCCATCTAGGAATAATTCGAATTGCCTGGCTGTTAGTTGTGGTCCATTGTCAGACACTAATAGATCAGGGCAACCATGGGATGCAAACAGTCTGCTCAATACCTTGATAGTGGCACTTGTGGTTATGTTGTTCATTGCTATTATTTCCAACCATTTGGAGAAAGCATCAACCACTATTAGGAAGTACTGAGACCCCACTGGGCCAGCAAAATCAATGTGGATCCTAGACCAAGGGCCAGCAGGCTGTTCCCACTCAGCCGGAGTTGTTTTGGGGGGACTGGGCCTAGACTCTTGGCACGGGTCACACTTTGAAACCCAACTTTCAATATCAGCATCAAGCCCTGGCCACCATAAATGCCCCCTTGCTAGGCTCTTCATCCTGACAATCCCAGGATGGCCCACGTGTAACATTTTGAGTACCTTTTCCCTTAGGCGTTTGGGGATGATCACTCTATCCCCCCACAGCAAACAACCTTTTACATATGATAATTCAAGCCTTTTGTTCTTAAAATCACACAATTCAGGTTTAACAATATCATTTTGCCATCCCTTTAGAACACAGTTCACCACTTGTTTAAGGATTTGGTCTTGCTGCGTGTGTGCAGCTACCTCTTTTGCTGTGGTTAGTGGGTTTTCCTCGAGTTCTATCATTAGCACATCTGTGGCAGGAACAGGGTCTTCTACCAAGTCTGCTATGGGGCATCTGCTGAGGCCGTCTGCATGATTGATTTCCTTCCCCCCCTTGTGGGTGAGCTCATACTGATACCCTGAGAGGAAAAGGGCCCATCTGATTAGTCTTGGAGACATAAAAGGTGGAGTGGGCTTGTTGGGGGCTAGCAGGCCTAGTAGGGGTTTGTGGTCAGTGACTAGCTCAAAGCTTCTCCCAAAAATGTAATTGTGAAACTTCTTTACCCCTGCCACTAATGCTAGAGCCTCCTTGTCTAACTGGCTATAATTCCTCTCTGTGCTGGTCATGGTTCTTGAAAAGAATGCTATTGGGGCCTCTGTCTTATTCGGTAGAACGTGAGCTAAGACTCCTCCTATGCCGTACGGCGAAGCGTCGCACGTGAGCCTAATGGGTAGTGAAGCACTATATTGGACTACTACACTTTTAGAAGTTATTAAATTTTTTATTTGAGAAAAAGCTTCACGTTCAGTTTTCCCCCATGTCCAGCGGGCTTCCTTCTGGAGTAAACGATGGAGAGGCTCTGCTACTGTTGCCTTCTGCTTTAAAAAAACGGAATAAAAATTAAGGAGGCCCAAAAATGCCTGCAACTCATTCTTATCTTGTGGCTCTGGGGCTTCTCTAATTGCTCTCAGCTTCTCTGTTGTGGGGTGGATACCTTCCTTATCTATTTTATACCCAAGGAATTCAACACTGTCAGTTCCCCAGACACATTTATCAGGCTTGATTCGTAACCCTTTGTCCTGTAGCCTCTTAAGTACTTCCCTTATTCTTTTGTTCACTTGCCCCTGGTTTTCCCCTGCAATTAAGATGTCATCAAAATATGGAATTGCCCCATTTACCCCTGACAATAGGCGTTCCATGATGCTCTGGAATATTCCTGGGGCTATGCTTACCCCAAACTGTAACCTCGTGCATTTGAAAGCCCCCCTGTGTGTTACAATCGTTTGGGCGTTTGCTGTTTGTTCATCGACCGGAAGCTGCTGGTAAGCCTGGGCCAGGTCGATCTTTGCGAACCTTTTTCCCTCCCCCAGGGAGTGTAAGAGTTGTTGCACGACCGGGATGGGGTAGGGGTGGTGTTGGAGTGCCTTATTCAAGGTTGATTTGTAATCAGCGCAAACTCTTAAAGAGCCATCTGGCTTCAATGGTGTCACTATGGGAGTTTCCCATGGCCCCTGTTCCACAGGGACCAAAATACCTTGACTAATGAGTTTGTCCAGCTGCATGTCCAGCTTGGGGAGAAGCGGAAGGGGAACCCTGCGAGGTTTCAGTCTGACCGGTGGGACCTTTGGGTCGATAGAGAAAGATATAGGGGGTCCCTTATACAATCCCAAGGTGGGGCTGAACACTTCAGGGAACTCTTTCACAAAGTTAGGCATATTATCACAGTTTACATTACACACACCCGAAATTTCGATCCCCAACGGTTCCATCCACGCTAGACCCAGCAGGGAGTGTTTGGCCCCCGTCACAATAAGCATGGGAAGGGTACATTTCACATTCTTAAAGGCAATAGGTACATTTGCTGTTCCCAGGACCGAGATTACCCCCCCTTGGAAGTCTCTGATCACCAATGAGGTTTGAGTTAAGTCAGCCTTAGACACATTAGGCATGTATAGTTTAAATTTTTCCCAGGGCATGATGGTATATCTCGAGCCCGTATCCAGCTCCATTGAGCAAGGCTGGTTATTTAGTAACAATGAGATAACAATTTTAGCCCCCTTTTTGGTTGCCGTGTTATTCACGGAAAATTTAGAGTTACCTCTATTGTAGTCGCGGTTAGCGCTTGAGTAGTTCCTTTGGCCCGAGCTGCGGAACGGTCTCCTTTCTCGCGATTGGGGGGGTTGGTTTTGAGGTCGCTGGTATTGTTGTGTGGCAAACGTTTCTTCTGGTGCCGTTGCTCTGCATGCGATGGCGATGTGGCCTCTCCGGTTGCAACGGTGGCAAGTAGCGTCTCGGAAGGGGCATCGATGGCGCTGGTGATTTCCCCGGCAGCCCGCGCAGGGGGCTGGGTGAGTAGCTCTAGGATGTCTCGGCTGGTCTTGCAGGAGGAGGCAGTTGTCCCCGTTTCTAGTCGGCTGGCTGAGGTCGTCTGTTCCCTCGGCGCTGGGAGACTCGGCGTTGATTTTGGCAATGATTTCTCGCCTTCCGTGCTCCTTTAATTCTCTTGCCGCTGCGTCGGCTGCTTCCGCGGTTTGTGCTAATTTAATTACGGTTTGTAGCGTCGGCTCTTCTTCGGTGAGGAGTTTGTTTCTCACCGAGTTGCTCTTCATGCCGAAAACCAAGGCGTCGGTAAGGCGAGCTTCCGGGTCTTGAAACTTGCATTGAGCAAGTACCGTTCGAAGCCGCGTTGTGAATTGGCTGATTGACTCGGTTTCTCTCTGAGCCATCATGTGAAATTGATGCCGGTAAACCATGGCTGGTCTGGTTGGTTTAAAATGGCTCGCTAGTTTCTGTTGAAGGACGTCCCACGCTGTGGCTCTTGCTTGTTCTGGCTCGGTGAGAGTTTGGGCAAGTCTACGGATCTCTGCGCCGCAGTAGTTGAGAAAAATAGCCCGTCTGCGATCGGCTCCGGCGTCCTGCATTCCCGCCGCCTCGAGGAATATCTCGAAGGTGGCCATGTACTCGTCCCATGTCATTTTCTCGGAATCGAAGAGTTCTGGAGCCTGGCCGATCTGGATTTTGTCCATGTTGCACGCGAAGTTCTTCCGTTCGTTCGTCGCCAGTGAAGTAGACCCAGAGACAGGGTTTTGAGCAATCGGTACTTTTATTCAGCTCAGAGAACAAGTGACAGCTCAGCAAGGTAAAGTGACTGTTCAGCGAGTACCGACTGGCTCTGCAGGGAGAAACCGCTTCTTTTATACTTTTGCGGTTCCCGCCAAAGCGAGAGCCGGCCGCGTCTGAGCCAATCAGGAGCGACTTCCTGCTTGGGCTCAGACAGCGCTGGAAAAGAGGAACAAACTATTTACAGCGTTACAAGGTAGCCATTCCAGGATACAACAGTTTGTTTGTTTATTTATTCATTCATTCATTTATTCATTTATTTATTCATTTATTTGTTTGATTTTTTATGCCGCCCTTCTCCTTAGCCTCAGGGCGGCTTACAACATGTTAGCAGTAGCACTTTTTAACAGAGCCAGCATATTGCCCCCACAATCTGGGTCCCCACAATTTTACCCACCTTGGAAGGATGGAAGACTGAGTGAACCTTGAGCCGGTGATGAGATTTGAACCGCTGACCTACAGATCCACAGTCAGCTTCAGTGGCCTGCAGTAAAGCACTCTACCTGCTGTGCCACCCCGGCTCTTTATCCTATAATTGCATTGTCATTTTACACATCTCTGCACATTCCAGTAGTTTGGTAATTAACATAGTGTTTGTAAGGATTATGTCATTTTTCCAGAATTGTTCATATAAAATCCGAGCACCTGTTATAATATGTAATATGAGATATTGGTGGTTTTTATTTACTTTTATTCCAGCTAAGATCTGGACTGCCCCACTCTGTGGCCTACCAGAAAGTACTGAAGGCCTGGTTTTTCCAACAGTCTTGTGGCCATTGATCTTGCAATTTGCGAGGTCCGGACTGAATGATATGCATGTATATGGTTTTTTAAACTGTTTTTAAATCTTTTGTGATGTTTTTAAATATATCCTGTTGTAAGCCGCCCAGAGTCCTTCAGGAGTTAGGCGGCATAGTAATAAATCAAATCAAATCAAATCTTTAATTAAATTAAATTTTGATTCTACTGTGCTGAAATATCAGAATTTAATGCTTTTCTTTCTCCCCACCCCCTTTATCCTACACTTCTCTCTTTCCCTTTCTCAGCATTTCATTTGCATTTTTATTTTATATATTTGATAAATGTAATTATATATATATTGAGAGGTTTTTAAGCCTGCTGTTTCTTATCAATGGCCAGCATAGAAGAGTAGCACAGTAGCACAGTGGTTAGAATGCAGTACTGCAGGCTACTTCTGCTGACTGCCAGCTACCTACACTTTCACAGTTTGAATGTCACCAGGCTCAAGGTTGACTCAGCCTTCCAGAGGTCAGCAAATTGAGGACCTAGATTGTTAGGGGCAATATGCTGACTCTACAAACTGCTTAGAGAAGGCTGTAAAGCCTGTGAAGCAGTATATAAGTCTAAGTGCTATTGCTATTTTCTGACTGCTAACATAGAGGTCCTCCGGGTAGGAAAAAAGTCAAGTTGGTGGCCGTGGCATTGAGATCAAAGTTCACAGGTAGGCTTCCATCTTTTTTAAAAAAAATCACAACAAAAGTAACCAGCTGAGACATAGAATTGCAGCTTTGCATTTGCATTGTGACAAAAAGAATGTATTAGCAGGAGCCATAATAGAATAACAGAATTTGAAGGATTCTTCTGATCCAACATCCTGTTCAAGTAGGAGACCCTATATTATTTCAGACAAGTAGTTGTACATTTTTTCCCCTTAAAAACCTGCAGTGATGGAGAATCCACAACTTCTGAAGACAAGCCATTCCACTGATTGTCAGAAAATGTATCCTTAGTTTTAGATTCAATCTCTCTTTGATAAGTTTCCATCTGTTATCCCTTGTCTTGACCTCAGGTACTTTGGAGAATAGCTTGACTCCCTCTTCTTTTTGGCAACCTATCAAATACTATCATGTCACTTCTAGTTCTTTTGGTTAGACAAGACATAGTTTCTGCAACTATTCACCATATGTTTTAGCCCACAGATCTTTTTGCTTCTCTTCTGTGAATTTTTTCTAAATCTCAGCATTTGTTTTTTGTATTGTGGTGACCAGAACTGAGCGCATTATTCCAATTGAGGCCTTGGCAAAGCAGCATGTAGTGATATTAATGCTTCATGTTATCTTGATACTATTCCTCTGTTGATGGAGCTGAGAACTGCAGCGGCTTTTCGTGTTTATCAACTCCTGAAAGTGAACAGTGACAAAACTGCAAGCATATATACACTGGTAATATGTATTTATATTTCCCCTCAGCAGTCAGTTTCCATGTATCTGATGGAGGGGGGGGGGGGAAGGACATCTCAGGCAATGAGAAAATACCAAATATTTATAGTTTCTGGCAATGAACAAAGATCTTTTGCGGTTATACCTGTTTTTCTTCTATGACTTTGGAAATTGTGTGTCACAGTCATCTATTAGTTATGGTTTCAATGATTTATTTATTTTTTTTCATTTCCCAGAAGCATTGTGCATAGAAAATACCTCAGATATTCAGTTTTTGATATCTTCTCTTAATAGTTAATGTCCTTCAATACATTGGCCATTTACTATGAAAGTAATTGTATATGCAATTTTATCTATATTTTGTCTTCGTCTCTATATTTATTGGCCTTCAGGAACTATTAGCCTAGATTTATGGTGTTTTCTCTTGTACAGGGCGTGTGACATTTTCAGAGTTTGAGAACAAAAAGCTTTCCACCTACTGTAGGTGATTAATGAAACAAAAGACAAAAGGCATAGGCAATTTTGCACAAAAATAACATGAATACTGGTTCTGCTTAGGATGTTTAATAATGAATTATTGCCTTAATAATATTAAGTGGTTTTTTTAAATAAAAAAAAAGCTTTCCTGCTATGACAGATTAGTTAAACGCAACTATCATAAATATATTTTCCATCTTTCACTGGACCATACATTTAGCCAGAGCAACAGCACATAAAATAGGAATCGCACATCAAATAGATTTGGGAAAAGAATATTGTGGATGAATAGAATAGAATAGAATAGAATAGAATAGAATTTTATTGGCCAAGTGTGATTGGACACACAAGGAATTTGTCTTGGTGCATATGCTCTCAGTGTACATAAAAGAAAATATACATTTGTCAAGAATCATGTGGTACAACACTTAATGATTGTCATAGGGGTCAAATAAGCAATGAAGAAGCAATATTAATAAAAATCTTAGGATATAAGCAACAAGTTATTTATTGGATTTGTATGCCGCCCCTCTCCAGTCATACAGTCAACATGGGAGGAAATGGGTGATAGGAATGATGAGAAAAACTAGTAGAATAGAAGTGCAGATTTAGTAGAAAGTCTGACAGTGTTGAGGGAATTATTTGTTTAGTAGAGTGATGGCGTTCAGAAAAAAACTGTTTCCCTGCCCTCTTTTTGACTCGTGCAGTATACAGGTCCTCAATGGCAGGCAGGTTGGCAGCAATTGTTTTTTCTGCAGTTCTGATTATCCTCTGAAGTCTGTGTCAGTCCTGTTGGGTTGCAGCCCCAAACCAGACAGTTATAGAGGTGCAGATGACAGATTCAATGATTTCTCTGTAAAACTGTATCAGCAGCTCCTGTCTGCCTTCCACTATGTGTGCACTTTGAAATTTGAACTAGTTTTCACTGTCTGTGAAAAAGGCAAGCAGCTTTAAAAAGAACAAGCTAGAGAGCATAGCTTTATTTGGAGGATTTATTTTATTTTCTCCTGAAAATATATTTATATCCCATTTTATGCACTATGAGGTTAACTGTAGGCACTCACCAGGTTTTCTTTGTTCTACATTGTTGTTTCAATACTCACTATAGTGTATAACTTTTTCTGAAATACATTAGCAACATTATTCTAATGTTACCACATATTCTGACTATTACAATTCTGGCTACCTTCTGCCAAAGGTTGGGTTAGATTAGATTAGATTTATTGGATTTATATGCCACCCCTCTCCGCAAACTCGGGACGGCTCACAACAATAATAAAAAACAGTACATAATAACAATGCATCGGATGGATTCATCCAGAAGCTAGCATAATTTACCTATATGTAACCATTTGTGGATGCAGAAAAGATACTGGAAATACCAGAAAAGTTGTTAAAAAACAATCTTCCAAGAAACTGAGGTCATTTGGGGGTCTGGTTTACCATTTTTTTTCACACTTTCTCTTCTTTCTTTTTTTTAAAATGATTTTTATTTACATATAAACAATTGCACAGATAAACATTTACACCTTATAGTACATTACTTACAGTACAGACAAAAAATTAAAAGACGAGTATGTAATATATCTCCTCTCCTCTCCTGAGGCTGGCTTAATTGACAGCCTCCTTAATTTAATTCTTAGCGATATTGTAACCAGTGGTCAATAGTATATAGTATGCAATATTACATTCTTTGGTTTTTGTTTTACTATTTGAAATCTTATATTCCATTAACTAAACATAGAAAAGAGTTATATTAAAGTTTAATTCTTAAGTTGTTTGTGTTTATTTGTAACTTTTATTGTCACGCAGCACTACTAGGATTTATTATTTTATTCAATCATCTATAAAAGTCATTCCATATTTGGTAGTATTTTGAGTTATCTTGTTCTTTTAGCTCCATTGTGAGCTTGTCTGATTCAGCAAAGTCCAACATTTTTTTTATTAAGTTGCGTTCGTTCGGCATAACTTCATTTTTCCAGAATTGGGCTAAAGTTATTCTTGTTGCTGTTATTAAATGTTGTATAAGATAGTACTGTTCCTTTTTCATCTGTTTTTCAATAATACCAAGCAAAAATATTTCTGGTTTCATTTCTAATTCTATGTCAATTATTTCTTTTATCCATTTTTGGAGTTTCGACCAAATTCCTTTAACTTGTCTACAGGTCCACCACATGTGGAAGTATGAGCCATCTTTCTCTCCACATTTCCAACAATTGGGTTCTCTTCTGATGTATATTCTGAAATACTGCATTAATTTAAATAAAAAGTAAAAGGTATTATTTCACTTTTCCTTGTTTCTTCCTCATTTTATCATTTGAGAAAACAATGTTTATTTATGTTTATAGGGTACTGCTTCCTTGAACAATACAAGTTATTGGTTCAATTTAAATTTCAAGAAGTTTAATTTGGAAGGCGGGGAGGTGACATGTTGATTAACCTATCTGACATCCATTCTTTTTGGTGTTTCTAAATAACCTCAGATGTATACGGTGATCCCTTGATTTTCGCGATCTCGTTCTTCGCGAAACGCTATATCGCGATTTTTCCCACCCGATGACGTCACTCTCTTCCTTCCTTTCTCATCTTTCTTTCTCTCTCTCTTTCTCTATCTTGCTTCTTCCTCTCTCACACTCTCTTCCTCCCTCTCTCATCTCTTTCTTTCCTTCTCTCTCTTTCTCTATCTCTCCCCCTCTTGCTGGCGGGCGGCGGGCGGGCTGGCGAGCGGGGGCATCAGCGAGGAAGACCCAGGGAAGGTTCCTTCGGCCTCCCAGCAGCTGATCTGCTCGGTAGCGCAGCAGCAGCAAGGAGCCGAATCGGGGCTTCCCCTTTGCGTGGGTGGTGGGGAAACCCCTATCTTTGTCTGCTCGCTGCTGCTGCAGCTGCCCAGCAGCTGATCTGCTTGGTAGCGCAGCAGCAGCGAGGAACTGAATCAGGGTTTCCCCTTTGCGTGGGCGGCGGGGAAACCCCGATCTTCGTCTGCTCGCTGCTGCTGCGCTACCGAGCAGATCAGCTGCTGGGCGGCCGCAGCAGCAGCGAGCAGACGAAGATCGGGGTTTCCCCACTGCCCACGCAAAGGGGAAACCCCGATCTTCATCTGCTCGCTGCTGCTGTGCTAGTGAGCAGATCAGCTGCTGGGCGGCCGAAGGAACCTTCCCTGGGTCTTCCCCGCCGCCCACGCAAACTCCACCATCTGCGCATGCGCGGCCATGAAAAAAAGGGCACACATGCGCAGATGGTGTTTTTACTTCCGCACCCCTACATCGCGAAAAATCGATTATCGCGAGGGGTCTTGGAACGGAACCCTCGCGATAATCGAGGGATCACTGTACATCTGTGTGGCAAGTATGAAAAAAAGGTAGAAGCAGTATTTTTTTAAAAAAAGAAATCCCAATACATCCCAATAGTAATATACACACTGCAGTTTCCACTCGAAAATACTTTTAGTCTCTAGTTTTGAATCTGGATTTTTGCAATCCAAAATTTAATTAAGTCTATAACATCTATATTTTGCAGGCCTTTTTGAGGCTCTGCTGGAAATTCTGGAAGAGTGGAATTGCAGAGAATAGCTACAGATTAAGATCTTCCTGTTGTTCCCTATGGCATTGCTAATTTCAAATAGCTTATCTGGTTTATTTCTTTGTAAAGTAAAACACATGTTCTTTGATTCTTCTCCTAGTGGGCAGCATATATTAAGCTATGCCAAATTTAAAAATGTATTTCATTCCAATAATGTATTTCATTGTTATTCTTGTCATACATTTCCTTCTGGTAGGTGGTATGTGCTGTGGTTTGGTTACCCTTGTAATGTATTTCCATAAATAAATATATTTTTATGTTATACTTATCAGGATTATTTCATTGGTTTCATTGCTCAGGAAACAGGAGTCACTATCTGACCAGGTACTAACCAATGAACCAGACTCTAAAGCTCCATTTAATGTTATATGGTTGTGATTTCAATTTTGTTGACAATATTACACTGTATTTTAAACCTGTCCATCTTATATCAGGGACATGAACTTTTCATTAAGAATGCATGCACCTGATATATTAATTAGATATCATTAAGATAATGATCTTGCCAAATACCACTGTTTTTTAAAAAAATTGAATGCCATTTTAAAAAGTCTTCTAAGTGCTTTAATACTATATTTAATACTAGTGCTATAAATGAATCTGCCTGTTTTCTTAATGCAATAATATTCATGTTTTCAGAAAATGTTCATGAAGAGGTAATCCAAATGTTCTGCCTGGCCGCGGGCCAGGAGCGAAGTAATTAATCAAACACACACATACAGGCTTGTAAAAATAAAACACAGGTTGCTCTTTATATTCAGAAAATTGCAAACCATGGAGTTTCAGAGCAATGTTAATTTCAGAGTTCAATAGGTCAGAATTAATTAATCCAGTCAGTGCAGAAGTCTTTCAGGTTTACGTCAGCCAGAAATAACTCACAGCTTAAATGTCAAAATGTCCAAAAATTACAGCCCAACGTGTTGGAAATGTAAAAACACTCAAGGCACCTTCTTTCACCTATGGTGGTTATGTCCAAAGACAAGAAAATACTGGAAAAAAATAAATAATTGGTTGTGTCAAATAACAAATACAAAAATAGAATATACGCCAGAGTTTTTTCTATTGGGTATTATGAGAGGTAACTATTCTAAAAATGTAAAATATTTAAGCTTGCATATTACAACAGCTGCAAGGATTGTATTTGCACAGAACTGGAAAAATCCGCAAATACCTGAAGACAATGAGATCATCAAGAAAATATATGACTGTGCAGAGATGGACAGATTGACAATGGAACTTAATAATCGAAAAGAATCGGACTATTATGAAACCTGGACAAAATGGTACCAATGGACAAAAAAAAAGAAACTTAAAAGAAGCATTGAAATAAAACATCAAGAAATCTAAAAGTAATTAGAAGACAATGTCGATAGGAATGTATATACGATGTAGATCCATCTGTAAATATGATTATGTACTTTTTTTAAAAAAAAGAAAAAAATTAATAAATATATATAAAAAAAATATATGTCAAAATGTCCAGAAATCCTTAGTAAACACAAAATCACAATTCAACAAACTTTCTTCAAAACTGAACGATAGACTCCCACACAAACCTCTGCAATCCTCCCCCTTTTCAAAGTTGCAGCAGCGTCATTAATTCTTATCACCTGTGACCTATAATCTGTTTCTGCATTTGTACAGCTGCTCTTGTCTTCCCAGAATTCTCCTGACCCGAACATTCAGAATAGGATTGTTCATTAACTCCTCCCCTTCTGATTCAGATGAAACTCTGGCTGGAGATCCGATTGACTCCATTCCCCTCTCTGTCTCTCCAGTCCCTTTCTGCTCCATTCCCCTCCCTGCCTCTCCTTCTGGTTCACTGTCTGATTGGTCCTCCAGCCAGATGGGTCTTCTGTGAACAGACAGCTCCCACTCCTCTGCAAGAAAATCAGCAGCCAAAGGAGCTAGCCTGAAGCCAACCACAACTTAACAGAGTTGTTAATCTGATCCTACGTAGCTTCTGCTCTGGCAATCTCACACTACTGACTAGAGCCTACAAAACCTATGCCAGACCCATTCTCGAATACAGCTCATCTGTCTGTAACCCATACCACATCTCAGACATCAACACTCTTGAAAACATCCAAAGATATTTCACCAGAAGAGCCCTTCACTCCTCCACTCGAAACCGAATACCCTACGAAAATAGACTATCTATCCTGGGTCTTGAAAGCTTAGAACTGCGGCGCCTAAAACACGATTTAAGTATTGCCCACAAGATCATATGCTGCAACGTCCTTCCGGTCAACGACTACTTCAGCTTCAACTGCAACAACACAAGAGCACACAACAGATTCAAACTTAATATTAACCGCTCCAAACTTGACTGTAAAAAATATGACTTTAACAATCGAGTTGTCAGAGCATGGAACTCACTACCGGACTCAATAGTGTCAACTCCCAACCCCCAACACTTCTCCCTTAGACTCTCCATGATTGGCCTCTCCAGGTTCCTAAGAGGCCAGTAAGGGGCGTATATAAGTGCACTGATGTGCCTATCGTCCCCTGTCCAATTGTCTTTCCTTATCTCATATGTCATATATATTCTCTCCTTATCTCTTATATCATATATATTCTCTCCCTCCCATCTACTTCTCTTCTTTTTACTTTCTATTGTCATATATATTACTTAATGTCTATTCTCTTCCATATGTATTGTATATTGGACAAAGAATAAATATAAATATAATATAAAACACCAAATAGTAACATTGTTCAAATATCTGATTGTACAGAAAACAAAACATGTATAAAACCAATTAATCTGTAAAATGTGGAATCATCAAATACTTATAAGGAAAGCCCAACCAAAATAAAGTTCAGAATTTGAAATAATCAAATGGATCAGTGCTTTTTATTCAAGGCGGTAAAAATAATGTAACTATAATAATTTGAACATAAGATGATTCTGTGGGGGGAAAATTAATAGGATAAATTGAAATTATCATTTGTCTTTGGGCCACTTAGTATAAAAGGTCCCTAGCACCACATAAGTATATTAAATTCAATTATTTCTCAAGAAGATTTACGTTTCTCAGTACTCCTTCATCTAGTGTGTTATCATTATATATAATTAAATAGCATGTGCTTCAATTTGTCATGTTCACCAAAGACACATATTTTTTATTACCAGCTTAAGACATATGTGAATGTTTTGCTCCTCTTATTTAAAGAATTAAAAATAACTGAGAATGCTCTAAAAGGGGATTATTTTATATCATGTGGAATATCTCCAAAAAGATCTAAAATCTAATGCCCTTCATCATCCAAATACTCAACTGAACTATGAAATAATGTTTTGCATAAAACGTTTTAAAAGGAAAACAGCAATTAAAATAATATGCAACCCATTCTCCCCTGGCCTCTATAGTTTATGCATGGTATGTTTGTGTGGATGCATTGTTTTAAATAAGGGTTTTTTAGATATTTTAATTATTAGATTTGCTATTGTATATTTTACTATTGCTGTGAGCCGCCCCGAGTCTACGGAGAGGGGCGGCATACAAATAAATAAATAAATAAATAAATAAATAAATGAATGAATGAATGAATGAATGAATGAAAATGAAAATGAAAAAGAAAAAATAAAAATAAAAATAAAAATAAAAATAAAAATAAAAATAAAAATAAAAATAAAAATAAAAATAAAAATAAAAATAAAAATAAAAATAAAAATAAAAATAAAAATAAAAATAAAAATAAAAATAAAAATAAAAATAAAAATAAAAATAAAAATAAAAATAAAAATAAAAATAAAAATAAAAATAAAAATAAAAATAAAAATAAAAATAAAAATAAAAATAAAAATAAAAATAATATAAAAATAAAAATAAAGTAATAAAAATAATAAAAATATAAAAATAAAATTAAAGTAATAAAAATAATAAAAATAATAAAAATAATAAAAATAATAAAAATAATAAAAATAATAAAAATAATAAAAATAAAAATAAAAATTCCCCATATTTACTTTATGGTGGGAGATGACAAAGGCTGCTTCTTGTGCTTAGGTGAAGAATTATCATGTATTTAACCATTATAAGAACTGGTAAAAGAGCCATAGTGGTGCAGTGGTTAAAATTCGGTATTGCAGGCTAATGCTGCTGACTGCCAGGAGTTCAGTCCTGACCAGCTCATTGTTGACTCAGCCTTCCCTTCTTCTGAGGTCAGAAGAACCCAGAATGTTGGGTGACATGCGGACTCTTTAATCAGATTAGGTGCTGTAAAGCACCATGAAGCAGTAAATGAGCCTAAGTGTTATTGCTACTATAATATCATAATGTAAATAAAACGTTTTATTGGGCTTGATTGATTTAAAAAAGGAGAAATAAAAGACCCTACTTGAATTGTTTCTGAACATCTGTGATGACAGATGAAATATTCCCAAGACACATCAGCTATATTTTACAATGCAAATTATGTGGCAAAATAATAATGGGAAATGTGTGATTTAAATATAGTCACTGAGATTTTCCCTTCAAAGTAATTGTGATTGATTAAGAAAGTTAAAAGATTCGCCCACGTTTCTTCAACACTCCGTGGCTTGCATTGGCTGCCGCTCAGTTTCCGGTCACAATTCAAAGTGTTGGTCATGACCTTTAAAGCCCTACATGGCATTGGACCAGATTACCTCCGGAACCGCCTGCTACCGCATGAATCCCAGCGATCGATAAGGTCCCACAGAGTTGGCCTTCTCCAGGTCCCATCGACAAAACAATGTCGTCTGGCGGGACCCAGGGGAAGAGCCTTCTCTGTGGTAGTCCCGGCCCTCTGGAACCAACTCCCCCCGGAGATTAGAACTGCCCCCACCTTCCCTGTCTTTCGTAAACTACTCAAGACTCATTTATACTGCCAGGCATGGGGGAGTTGAGATAGCTCTTCCCCCTAGGCCATTACAAGTTATGCATGGTATGTTTGTGTGTATGTTTGGTTTTATAATAGGGGTTTTTAGTTGTTTTTTATTATTGGATTATACATGTTGTGTTTATTATTGTTGTTAGCCGCCCCGAGTCTGCAGAGAGGGGCGGCATACAAATCCAATAAATAATAATAATAATAATAATAATAATAATAATAATAATAATAATAATAATAATAATTATTATTATTATTATTAAAATGTATTTGCAGGGGAAGAGCTGAACATGCAGATATATGATGGAGGTTCTACCTGAAATTTTTTAAAAAGATACATTAGAGGAAACTGGGAGACCATGCTTTGTTTTGAGCAAAGAATTGTTTCATTGTGTGTGGGAGGGAAATGACTGAAATCACTGGTGGAAAGACACTGCAATCTTTGAGGTGTTACATTCCATAATACTCTGAAATAGCAACTAAAGGTGTCAGGTGGCATTAGAAACTCACAGTGAGAAAGCAAACTAAGTCACTTAAGGAAAACTAAAAGTATCAGCATTTCTTTAGGTACCACAGAAAGAGATACGTGGCATTAAATTGGAAAAGAAAAATGTGAAAGTCAACATTTACCTTACTTGGCAATTTTGCTTGCCAACAATAAAAGCTTCATAAAAGGTATGATGCCTCTTTTATTTCGCTCCAACACTAATTGCCTTGCCGTCTAAACTGGCTTTTAACTCCAGCAGCATTAGTGTACAGTTTACTTTGCTTTCTGTTATTTTAATCAAAGTGGTTTTTAAAAGCTCTTGGAATCTTGGAGAAATAGTGGGCAGTACAAAATTTCTTTTTCCAAAGTTCTAAAAACTTTTTTTATGGAAATTGTGTCATTTCCCAACTCCTAGAAATATGTCAAAGAGAAACTTGTAACTTTCAAAATTATTTTAAGATAAAGTATGCCATTAATCGTAGTGAATTTTTTTAAAAAAATGGGAACATGCACATTATAGTTCTGAAACATGGGGGTAAAAATATCATATGTTTTATTTAAACTCTTTGAAGAGCTCTCAATTTTTATTTTGGAAGAAGTCTACAGAAATCTCTATATAGAAGTCTGACGGCAGAAAAAGACCTCATGGTCCATCTAGTCTGCCCTTATACCATATTCCTGTATTTTATCTTAGGATGGATATATGTTTATCCCAGGCATGTTTAAATTCAGTTACTGTGGATTTATCTACCACATCTGCTGGAAGTTTGTTTCCTTCACAATTTCCATTTTGGAGTCAGAGTTTTCATTTTATACTGTCTCGAAGCCTTTAATTTGTTTGGGCCAAGAATGTATAGTTCACATTTGTTGCTTTAGGTACGAGAACATATTGTTAGAAAAGGTCTGATTATTCTGATAGCAATAAAAAGAGAGAATAGAATTGAGTACAGAAAGATGGCTCACCAAGGCTGAAGTTCCCATGTAGGTCATCAACCTATCTTCAGAGGATGGGAAATTATGATGGACTGAAATCAGTTTTAAGATTTCTTTATTTTTGTTCTCAGAAGTCGTGGAGAGACCTTCATCTTAAAAAGAGGAAAGATTATATTTCTTCTGGGGAAAAAAGTGCATAGTGTACACTGTACATTTTGGGAATTACCAAACCACATAGTAAAGGTAGTCCTCACCTTTCTTGCCACCTTGGTTAAATTAATCACTGCAGTTGTTAATTTAGTAACCCAGTTATTAAATGGATCTGTTTTACCCATTGACTTGGCATGTCAGAAGGTCACCAAAGATGATTACATGACTCCAGAACTTTGAAGCCATCAAAATTATGAGTCAGTTGTGGGGATGTGTTGGGGGGAGAGTTTGGCTCATGCGGAAAATAACCCCACTAAACTAGCCACAGTTCACAGCTATACCTAATTGAAGTCTTCAATGTAAAAAACTGCAGCAGGCTTTCTTGTAGAAATATATATTTCTTTTCTTCTTAGCAAAAATGCTCCTCTAAATAAACTATCACAATACTATCATCCACTACTATTGAATCCACCACTTCAACCACCCACTAAGCACTGAACCACCAAATCACAAACCACTATAACAAACCACTCACTACAAACCACCCACTTGTCTTTGTTTGTTAGTTTCAGAAACTTAAGAACCCAACCTAATTTTACATTATTAAATCTTGAAGAATGATTGAGTGGGTGAGCAGTGTGGTCGGGCGGTAGGAAAAGCAAGTAGGATGCTTGGCTGCATAGCTAGAGGTATAACAAGCAGGAAGAGGGAGATTGTGATCCCCTTATATATAGCACTGGTGAGACCACATTTGGAGTACTGTGTTCAGTTCTGGAGACCTCACCTACAAAAATATATTGACAAAACTGAACGGGTCCAAAGATGGGCTACAAGAATGGTGGAAGGTTTTAAGCATAAAACGTATCAGGAAAGACTTAATGAACTCAATCTGTATAGTCTGGAGGACAGAAGGAAAAGGGGGGACATGATCGAAACATTTAAATATGTTAAAGGGTTAAATAAGGTTCAGGAGGGAAGTGTTTTTAATAGGAAAGTGAACAGAAGAACAAGGGGACACAATCTGAAGTTAGTTGGGGGAAAGATCAAAGGCAACATGAGAAAATATTATTTTACTGAAAGAGTAGTAGATCCTTGGAAGAAACTTCCAGCAGACGTGGTTGGTAAATCCACAGTAACTGAATTTAAACATGCCTGGGATAAACATATATCCATTGAAAGATAAAATACAGGAAATAGTATAAGGGCAGACTAGATGGACCATGAGGTCTTTTTCTGCCGTCAGTCTTCTATGTTTCTATGTTTCTATGAATGAAGAAGATGAAACCAAGTGGGCAAAAGCCAGTGATGGACTCCTACGAGTACAGTCAGGTACGCAGAACAGATAGAAAAAAATTGGTCAGGTAAGCAGAACCAGTAGAAAAGTTTTGATTTCTTTTTCCTTTCTGGGCTCTGGGTATGTTTTACCTATAGTAGTAAATGAGGTTGAATGTGAATAATTTTAGAAGAGGTGTGTGTGTGTGTGTGTGGGTGTGTACATACACTTTATATCATAATGTATATTTTTGTGTGCCTGTGCGTAACATGTATGTACACATATTGTATATATACATAGAATTAAATAGTATATTTTGGATGTTTAGTAAAATTGTAAAGGAAAATTGTATCTCTTTGAGGTGAAGAGAGCCAGCCATCCCAAACCCTTGACATGAGTGATGTCAAGTTGGCCACTTTTAAGCCAGTCACATGACCTTTAAGCTACCCCCCACCTGGTCACATGGCCAGCAAGCCAAACCCACAAAATAAGCCACCCCCACAGTGCAATATGATTTCACTGGCAAAAGCTGTTTTCCGCAACCCATGGTTCCCTCCCCTTTTTTAAATAGCTTTAGTAGGAAGAAACTAACTTGTTTTTCCTACATTAACAACTGTCAAGACAATGTGAAGGATGGACTCCATAGACTTGGTTGGGTAGTTTAAGAGATCTCTTGTTTTAAGGTTTTTCATGAGCCCTTTCTAGGTTCTGTTGTTGGTTGTTAGGTCCCAAGGAGAAGAAAGAAAAAAAAAGAAAGAAAGAAAGAAAGAGGGGGAATAATTGATTAAACTTTTTTTTGAACTACTTCATTAACCCTGTTATTGGTAGTTAAAAAAAGCCATGATAAAATGATTCCCAGAAGATTAGAACTGTCACTCAAGGAGCTATAACCCTTTTGTTTCCATTTCTCTTACTTGATTGGAAAAAGTAATCAACATTAGCTAATGCCCTGACTATGTCCCTGAAAATGAGCCTGAAGTTTTCAAAGTAACTTTAGAATTGATCTGGGTCACCTATAAGCCTCCAAAGTGGCCCATTTCAGTGAGAACTAAAAGCTTCATCTAGTAGGGATGTACACTTAGCTCTCTGTAAATCAATATAGTGACTCTGAACTCATTTCAGCAATAATTTGTGATTTGTGTGAAGTTTTTATTTCCTCTATTAGACTGAACTGTGTCTCAGGACTAATCTGTAAACCCTAAAGCTCCAATAATATAAGCAATGATAATAAGCAATGCAGGTTGGCTGACGGGAAGGGCCTTCTCTGTGTCTGCCCCAGTTCTATGGAACGAACTCCCCACCTGATGTCCATACTGCTCCCACCCTACTGGCATTCCAAAAGGCAGTGAAGACCTGGCTTTGCCAGCAGGCCTGGGGGCCGAGAATACTATTATCTGTCATGGCCGAAATGTGTAGATAGATTAGGTATGTATGTTGATTGATTGGATTGTAATAAGCTTTTTAATAGGATTTTATTGTTTTATTAATTTAATATTTAGTTTTAATATTAATATTGAGGTCTATTATTGTATTATATTGTGTTTTATATTGCTGTAAACTGCCCTGAGTCCCACAGGATAGGGTGGCATAGAAATCAAATGAATGAATGAATGAATGAATGAATGGATGGATGGATGGATGGATGGATGGATGGATAGATGGATAGACGGACGGACGGACGGACAGCCAGACAGCCAGACAAATAAATAAATAAATAAATAAATAAATAAATAAATAAATAAATAAATAAATAAATAAATAAATAAATAAATAAATAATTAATTTATATATTGTTGGGATTTCAATTTTGTTGCTAAAATGATATGGGAATAAAATTACTGTATAACATTGAAAGACAGTTTAAATTCAGCCATTTTATATCAGGTGCATGCATTCTTTTTTCATTAAGGTAATAATCTTGTCAAATGCAACTGCTCTTTTATTCAATGTCATTTTAAAAATTCATGTGGTGATTTTTAATACTACATTTAATATTAATACTGCAAAATGCAGCATCTTTAATAATTTCCGTGTTTCCAGAAAACACTTATGGAAAATTAATCAAAACAATATCATTGTTCAGATATCTGATTGCCTAGAAAACAAATGTACATAAATGTAATTAAACTGTAAACCGTGGAATCATCAAACGCTTTGAAGGAAAACGAAGTTCAGTATTGGAAATTATCAAATGAGTCAATATATTTTATTCAAGGTAGCAAAATGAATAATTTAGACTATAATTTGAACATTGGGTGATTCTGTGAAAAAAAAATGGATAGGATGAACTGCAATGAACATTTGTCTTTGGACCACTTAGTGTAAATGCTTCTTGGCATCACATATTTATCTCTCAAGAATATTTTTATTTCTCAGTACTCCTTCATCTAATGTGTTATCATTACATATAATGAAATAGCATGTACTTAAATTTGTCATGTTCACCAAAGGTATATACAATGTTCCCTCTATTTTCGTGGGGGATGCGTTCCAAGACCGCCCGCGAAAGTCGAATTTCCGCAAAGTAGAGATGTGGAAGTAAATACACCATTTTTGGCTATGGACAGTATAACAAACCCTCCCTTAACACTTTAAACCCCTAAATTACCATTTCCCATTCCCTTAACAACCATTTACTCACCATTATTACTGGTACTCACCATTGAATAAGACACTTAGTGATCCTGATATTTATAAACATAATTATTTATTAACAATATTTTTTTTTGTTATTTATTTGCAAAAATTATTAGTTTGGCGATGACGTATGATGTCATCGGGCAGGAAAAACCATGGTATAGAAAAAAACCCACAAAGTATTTTTTTAATTAATCTTTTTTGAAAATCCATGGTATAGGCTATTTGTAAGTTTGAACCTGCGAAAATCTAAGGAACACTGTATTCTTATTATGAAATATATCCCAAAACATCTAAAATCTAATATTTTTCAACCAAGGGAAGTATGAAATGATCCAACCTAGAAATAATGAAAAATTTCCAGACAGTGAGAAAACTTATTCAGTGAAATAACCTTTCTTCAGAAATCGTGGCTGCTGATCAATGGAGGTTTTGAAGAAGAGATTGGACAATCGTTTGCCTGAAGTGGTGTAGGGTTTTCTGTTTGAGCAGGTGGTTGGACTAGAAGACCTCCAAGGTCCCTTCCAATTCTGTTATTCTGTTATGATGAACTTATATAGAAATGAAAATGGAAAATGGCAATAAAAATGATATGCCACTGAGCATAACAAGAAATGCTATGATGCCGAAGTAAAACGTTACATCTATTGTTCCTCAACACTCAACTACCAACAGAACTCTCTTACTTTCAACTTAAAAATTAAAGCCATTCAAAGCTTATATTTCATCAAATTTTACAAACATGTACTTTAGGATCAAGCTGATAAGCTTTTTACTCTTTTTCTGCTTATATTGGACCTTAGCTTTTATCGTTCTATGATAAACTAAATACAATACACAATTGTCATCCTGACTTTGAACGGTCAGTTGGAAATGCAGATATCAGCCCTAGAATACCTGCAATCATGTCAGGAAATATCACTTATTTATTTATTTATTTAATTGGATTTATATGCCGCCCCACTCCGAAGACTCGGGGCGGCATACAACACATAAATAGAAGAACAATACAATATAATCATCTAAATCCAATTAATTTAAAAAACTAAATTTGGCATCGGACCAGAATAGCTTTGGGACTGCCTGCTGCCACACGAATCCCCGTGACCAATTAGGTCCCACACAGTTGGCCTTCTCCGGGTCCCATCGACAAAACAATGTCATCTGGCGGGACCCAGGGGAAGAGCCTACTCTGTGGCGGCCCCAGCCCTCTGGAATCAACTCCCCCCAGAGATTAGGACTGCTTCCACCCTGCTTGCCTTTCGTAAACTCTTAAAAACCCACCTATGTCACCAGGCATGGGGAAATTGATATACCCCTTAGCTGTCTCAGTTTATGTATGGTTTGTTTGGGTTGTATGATTGTTTTTTTAATAAGGGTTTTTAAAACTGTTTTAATATTGGATTTGTATATGATGTATTGTCAGTTGTGAGCCACTCCGAGTCCTCGGAGAGGGGCGACATACAAATCTAATAAATTATTATTATTTTTATTAATTATAATCATCTATAAAAGCCAATTTTTTTAAAAAAGACCAATCATACCCACTCAAACAACAACCATACATAACATTCATCGACCAGAGGGCTAGAGTCTAATTGCCGCAAGACTGGTGGCATAAATGAGTCTTAGGACTCTTGCAGAAGGTGAGGAGGGGGGGCAGTACAAATCTCCAGGGGGAGCTGATTCCAGAGGGTTGGGCCCCCCATAGAGAAGACTCTTCCCCTAGGCCCTGCCAAGTGACATTGTCTAATTGATGGGACCTGGAAAAGGCCGATTCTGTGGGACCTAACCAGTTGCTGGGATTCGTGCGGCAGAAGGGGATCCCGCAGGTAAACACTTAGCTTGTTGTCCAACGCAGAGTCTTCTTTCCAGGTTTTAATACCAATTTTCTGCCAGTCCCAAACCTTTGTCTAAAAATTCAATAATTGGATCAGTTTTAGCTTTTTTTGCTATTATTTTCATAAAACATACAAAAAATTGTCCTGCCTCCCTGCCCTTTCCTCCTCTCTCTCTCTCTCTTTCTCTCTCTCTCTCTCTCATAGAAACATAGAAACATAGAAGACTGACGGCAGAAAAAGACCTCATGGTCCATCTAGTCTGCCCTCTAGTCTGCCCTTATACTATTTTCTGTATTTTATCTTACAATGGCTATATGTTTATCCCATGCATGTTTAAATTCAGTTAAATTCAGTTACACGTCTGCTGGAAGTTTGTTCCAAGAATCTATTACTCTTTCAGTAAAATAATATTTTCTCATGTTGCTTTTGATCTTTCCCCCAACTAACTTCAGATTGTGTCCCCTTATTCTTGTGTTCACTTTCCTATTAAAAACACTTCCCTTCTGGACCTTATTTAACCCTTTAACATATTTAAATGTTTCGATGATGTCCCCCCTTTTCCTTCTGTTCTCCAGACTATACAGATTGAGTTCATTAAGTCTTTCCTGATACATTTTATGCTTAAGACCTTCCACTCTCTCTCTCTCCCCCCCCCCCTCTCTCTCACACACACAGGTAAAATAAATTTTACTCTCAGAAAAAGTTTGAAGCACCAATTAAGTACTATGGCATCCGTAGAAAGTTTATCTAATGAATGAAGGCAAAGGTTTGCCTCACATTCTGAAATCTCACAGTTACGGTGTAAAAATATGTTAATAGGCACAAGCGCTATAGCACATGTTACAAACCAAAAGTTGAAATCTTTATTTGCACAGAATTATGTCAGGGAGATATCTGATTTGATTCTGCATATATTTCTTCTCTCTTTTAAAGAAGGAATATTATAATCTCTCCCGAGGGCTTGGCATTTTTACTGAGAAGGAAAGTTGATTACAATGCCTTCACAGACCAGAATACTTTTCTGTGAAGAGGACACCCCTAATTTAGAACCCATCAGTAAGTGTTGGCAACCTAAATTATTCTTCCCAGTGTACATTATGTTATGCTTCAGAAGCACTTGGGAAGTCAAGATGTAATGGCTTTTGAGCACTCTGAAATCTGCATTCTGCACACTGTCAGTGCGAGTGGGTAATAAGAGAAGCTGGAAATTGTATCAGTTCGCAATCCACTTAATGTTCTATTCAAACGTGTAGAGGTTTTCTGTCATTTCTTCCAGCGACGGTCATGCAGAAGGAATGTAGAAAAAATGCTAAACAATTACTTTTCATCTCTAGCTTTTGAAGCTGTTGCTGATGGGGCGATTGCTGTGGATTTCCTTTAAAACCCTTGCGAGAGTATACAACGCATTATGTTGCTCCTGTTGCCCAAACTCTTGTTGAAAAGGCCCCATGACATGCATGCAAACAAGGCCTAAAACTTGGTTTACTCTTAGTTCAGATTGCCAGCTTATTATTATTATTATTATTATTATTATTATTATTATTATTATTATTATTATTATTATTATTATTAATTAGATTTGTATGCCGCCCCTTTCCGTAGACTCGGGGCGGCTCACAACACAATAAAAACAGTTTATAACAAATCTAATAATTTACAATTTAAAATATTTAAAAAAAAACATTATTAAACAGACATACACACAAGCATACCATACATAAATTGTATAAATTTTATAGGCCCGGGGGAGATATCTCAGTTCTGACGGCAAAGGTGGGTTTTAAGGCGTTTGCGAAAGGCGAGGAGGGTAGGGGCAGTTCTAATCTCTGGGGGGAGCTGGTTCCAGAGAGTCGGGGCTGCCACAGAGAAGGCTCTTCCCCTGGGGCCCACCAACCGACATTGTTTAGTTGACGGGACCTGGAGAAGGCCCACTCTGTGGGACCTTATCGGTCGCTGGGATTCGTGCGGCAGAAGGGGGGTCTCGGAGATATTCTGGTCCGATGCCATGAAGGCCTTTAATGGTCATAACCAACACTTTGAATTGTGACCGGAAATTGATCGGCAACCAATGCAGACTGCGGAGTGTTGGTGTAACATAGGCATACATAGGGAAGCCCATGACTGCTCTCGCAGCTGCATTCTGCACGATCTGAAGTTTCCGAACACTTTTCAAAGGTAGCCCCATGTAGAGAGTCGAACCTCGACTAGGAATTTCTATGTAGCTGCCATACATGGTAGTATTAGAGAAAATTGTTTCTTGTTATTTGTCATCCTTCATTTTCTTTTTTTAATTAAACTTTTGTAGTAAGGCACATTATTTATTGGTTTGTTTTTTTTATTTAACCTTTTCAGAAATCAAGCCTTGATGTTAAAGGGAGAATGATATACTTAATATTTAACCTTTTTTTCTATGAATCTTTTTTATGTTTGAAATTAAAGCAGACTGTTTAGAAATTATAGTCAATCCAGAAGGCTTCCCTGTTTTCCCCCAAACAAGACATCCCCTGGTAATGACCTATAAAGCCCTACATGGCATCAGACCAGAATACCTACGAGACTGCCTTCTGCCGCAGGAATCCCAGCGGCCGATTAGGTCCCACAGAGTTGGCCTTCTCCGGGTCCTGTTGACTAAACAATGTTGTCTGGTGGTACCCAGGGGAAGAGCCTTCTCTGTGGTGGCTCCGGCCCTCTAGAATCAATTCCCCCCGGAGATTCAAATTGACCCTACTCTCCTTGCTTTCCGCAAAATGTTGAAGACACATCTCTGCCACCAAGCATGGGAGGATTAATCCCCTCCCTTTTTGTTTAACCTCTGTACCATGATTAGTTGGACTGATTGTGTATGACTCTGTAGTCGATGACTGCTATGACAATGTATTTTTAAAATAGATTTATTTTACTTTTTAACATTGGATTTGTACTTGTACTGTATTATTGTTATGTTGTGAGCCACCCCGAGTCCTCTGAGAGGGGCGGCATACAAATATAATAAATTATTATTGTAATTATTATTTAAGACCAGTCGGGCTTTTCAGTGCATAGCACTTGAGGCTAAGTGCTTATTTCAAGATTTTTTAAAAAATATATAAAGGGGAACACAGTATATATTAAGTGGCACACAATGGTGGGAATATACTACTACTAGCCTTGCCCTAGCTATCTGTTAGTTTCCAGGTTTAAAGGACTGTTTTTGACCTACCAACCTTTTATGGCCTGGGAACTGGGTACCCACAAGATCACTTTGTGTGTGTTTGTGTTCAAGTCAGTGTTGACTTCTGAAAACTGCCTGGAATAGTCCCTGCAGTTTTGCTGCCAACAGCTTGGAAGTAGTTTGAGTGATGTGGTGGCATAGAGGGGGAGCTCTGGCCTCACAATCAGGAGGCTGTGAGTCCGATTTCACAGGAAGGTAGGGGCAGATATTTCTTTCTCTGGGCACGTTGAGAATATATCTGCTGGAAAAAAATCCTCTGCATTGGTGACAGGAAGGGTATATGGCCCCATAAACACTCAGCTCTATTCAGTTGTCCAGAATCCATCCACAAGGGATTATGAGGTCCTTAAAAGAGAATGAGTTTGGAAGTAGTTTGCTATTGCCTCCTTTCTAGAGCTGAGAGAGAGTGACTGACCCAATGTCATCCACATGTCTTTGTGCCAAAAATGGAAGCAGAATTCATCATTTCCTACTTTCTAGCCAGGTATTTTAACTATTATATTAGACTGATTCTTACAGGACCACTTATTGCAGAGGTCTCCAACCTTGGTAACTTTAAGACTTGTGGATTTCAACTCCCAGAATTCCTCAGCCAGCTTTTCAGGAGGAGAATGAAAATCAAAATCTTCTGGACAATCTTTTTAACTAGCTAGGGACATTAACCATCTTTGATCTTTGTTTTTACTATGTAGGAATTATTGTATGTTTATTACTTTCTGTTGTGTATACTCCCTTGCAGCCTGAGGAAAGTTCAGATTCGGAGGAGGAGGGTGATTTAGAGATTGTAAATTTACCTGATTTAGCAACAGATGGTAATGTTAGTGATGACCATGGAGCTAATGACTTACACATGAGTTGGGATGAATCAAATGGGAGAGATGATAGATAGATGCCCATTTTAGACGCTATCAGAGATGCTTAGAAGAAAGAAGAGGAGATATTAAAGAGTGAGGAATTAATCAATTACCTCACATCCGGGTGTGAACGGAAGAAGAAGCTGATTCTGTTCAATCTTGTAATCCCAAAATGGACGCATTCAGGACACACTTCGGAGTGTAAGCTAAACAATGTGTGATTTATTACCTGGTTTTATGACTCCTGGATAGCACTGATTAGCCCATAAATTTTAGAATGAGTTGTGGAATGTTTTTATGTTACTACCAAGATAATTTACTTAACTACTAAAGATAGAGATGAGAATAGAAAGCACTGAGTGCAAAGTTGGTGTATGAATGAAAGAACAAGGAGAAATAAAGAAAATGTTCTGTTTTTACAAAGAGATGCATTGAGCAATCATTTATTCCAATTATTGTCTAGCCTGAAACCAGAACACTTTCTGGGTTATTTTATTTTGTTTTTAAACTGTTTTAATTCTAAATATGATATTTTTCTATCAGAAATGATGGGATTGGATTGGATTGGATGAATGTGCGTGAGTGTACATGGGGTCTTTTAAAATGTTTTAGTAAATTTTCATATTTTATAGTTATTAGATTTCTTATATATTGTTATATTTAATGTTGTACGCCACCCTGAATTGCCTTGAGAAGGGTGGCATAGAAATCTAATAAATAAGTAAATAAAATCCATCCATCCATCCATCCATCCATTACCTTTAATATTTCCTGTTGCTATTTGTGATGGATTCTAAAGGCATTCATTAGACTACTCAGAGAGCTCAAAAGAAACAATGCATACACAATTGCTCTAACTCTCTTGAACTTTTATACATTCAAGACAGATTTTATAAAGAAACCGCACTCATATTTATTTGAGCATGAATACAGATATCAGTGCAATTCAGCATTCCTGCTTTGAGGGTTGAATCACATGGAAACTCATGCATGCATTCAAGCAAATGGTTGTATTACAGTACTTGCCTTCATATCTCCTTTAAAGTTGAGTTTGTCGAACTTAGCAGCAGTTTCCCATGCCTTGGTTATATCTTTCCTTGACTCCTGCAGTGTGTTTTAATGATGACTGCTACTAGGAAGGGTCCAGATATTGCAGTTACTAGAGGGGGGGGGGGGAAATCATTGAAGCCGATAGTTTGTTCTCATGGTGGCAATACAGATTTGCATATTACTTAGAAGGCACAGTTCAAATTTCTGGTATTGATTTTTAAAGCCTCAAAAGGACAGGGTCTAATTATCTCATTATTACTTCTCCAGCTATTAACCCATCCAGTACTTAGATCAAGAAGACAAGATCTTTTTCTTAGATCTTCCTAATCTTCAAATCAGAAGATAATATTTATATTTCAAAAATTAGTCTGAATTATAGGTGATATAATAAATCTCATGCTTGCATAAGCCTTTGGAAGATCGACAAAAGTTTTAAGTAAAATTACAATTTTTTAGAAACTCTTCAGACATTCAGAATACAGCAAATATTCTGGCTCCAGAGAATTCTGATGCTCTGAACCTTTATAATTCTTTTGAGCTGTCAGCTAAGCAGAGGCTTAATTATGAAATGTTGGTTGGAAAGTTTGGGAAATGCTATATTTCTAAAAGTAACGAGATAGCTGAGAGATGAAATTTATATGCAAGTTGAACTTGAAAGATGCAAGGTCAATGGAATGTTTTTTCACAAATTGAAAGATAAAAGTTCAGTTGCAACTTTGAACAGTTGAGAAATTCTTAACTGTTAAGTACTGGGAAAATGTAACTGTTCAATTGTTGTAAGTCATATAAGTCCAATGAATGAATGAATGAATGGATGGATGGATGGATGGATGGATGAACAAATGAACGAATGAACGAATGAACGAATAAACACATAAATAAGTTACACAAGTGAATATTATAAGAAAGTAATTCGAGTGTAGTTAGACTGCCAGGGGTAAGTTAAATAAATGGACCAAGCTTATATTAATAACATAAAGAAAGGATTTTTAGATTTTGATCAACAGTAGCAGAGTATAATGGAATCACTGAAGAGCTACTTTGATTTAAGAACAGTCAAAAGTTCGTGTCTAATTTATCTGTTATAAATATAGCAATTTCCAGAAGCATACATTACTTATTCCTTACTTTTTAAAATGGGAGTTATTGAATCATATTTAGATATGCAAATAATGTTGTTCTACACTCCAGCAAGGAGAGACGCAGTGGCTCAGTGGCTAAGATGCAGAGCAGTTCAGCGGTTCCAATCCCTAGTGCTGCATAATGAGGTGAGCTCCCATTACTTGTCCCAGCTTCTGCCAACCAGTTTGAAAGCATGTAAAAAATGCAAGTAGGAAAATAGGACCACCTTTGGTGGGAAGGTAACAGTGTTTTCTGAGACTCTGGCTTTTAGTCCTGCCAGCCACATGGCCACTGGGACATTTTTGGACAGCGCTGGCTCTCGGCTTTGAAATGGGGAAAAGCACCTTCCCCTAGAGTCGGGAATGACTAGCACATATCTACAATAGGAACCTTTACCTTTACCCTCCAACAAAGAAGAAACATAGAAACATAGAAGTCTGACGGCAGAAAAAGACCTGGTCCATCTAGTCTGCCCTTATACTATTTTCTGTTTTTTATCTTAGGATGGATATATGTTTATCCCAAACATGTTTAAATTCAGTTACTGTGGATTTATCTACCACGTCTGCTGGAAGTTTGTTCCAAGGATCTACTACTCTTTCAATAAAATAATATTTTCTCATGTTGCTTTTGATCTTTCCCCCAACTAACTTCAGATTGTGTCCCCTTGTTCTTGTGTTCACTTTCCTATTAAAAACACTTCCCTCCTGGACCTTATTTAACCCTTTAATATATTTCAATGTTTCGATCATGTCCTCCCTTTTCCTTCTGTCCTCCAGACTATACAGATTGAGTTCATTAAGTCTTTTCTGATATGTTTTATGCTTAAGACCTTCCACCATTCTTGTAGCCCGTCTTTGGACCAGTTCAATTTTGTCAATATCTTTTTGTAGGTGAGGTCTCCAAAACTGAACACAGTATTCCAAATGTGGTCTCACCAGCATTCTATATAGTGGGATCATAATCTCCCTCTTCCTGCTTGTTATACCTCTAGCTATGCAGCCAAGCATCCTACTTGCTTTCCCTACCACCTGACTGCACTGTTCACCCATTTTGAGACTGTCAGAAATCACTACCCCTAAATCCTTTTCTTTTGAAGTTTTTGCTAACACAGAACTGCCAATATAATACTCAGATTGCGGATTCCTTTTCCCCAAGTGCATTATTTTACATTTGGAAACATTAAACTGCAGTTTCCATTGCTTTGACCATTTATGTAGTAAAGCTAAATCATTTACCATATTACAGATGCTCAGGAACTTAGCAGGATTTTAGAACAGTCCTTATTGTGAGAAACATGGGTCATATTTCATTACAGTGAGCATGAAATACTTAGTTTCAAACTCTCCTTGATTTGTTTGCAAATATTTTTTACAGAGCTGCTAATAAATACTCATGAGATTATAGATTTACAGATGAGTCTCCAGGTTCGCCTTAGTTAAGAAGATGGAATGCAAAGATTAAGAGAGGTTAGTTTCTATTATTTGTTCTTTCTCAACACATTGTATATTGTTTGCCTGTAATTGTCAAATTAAATAGTTAATGAATTGAAAACCTTTTATTTTATTCCTTGGTGTTGGGTTGGAATAGAAAATGAATGGGAGGGGAGGATATGAGAGGAAAGAAGAGGAGAGGATTTTATAGAAATGTACAGGTGGTTAGATATTTATAATTTTCCCCTTTGAATGCTAGACACAATGCTTGTTGAATCCATTTTTGTAAGGTAATATTGCTATGAAAAATGTTATCTTTGTAAGATTTAACATTTGCTTAATTTTATGAATTTTTAATCAATGCAGAAGTTCAACTGGCAAAGAATTTGGTTGAGAAATGTATGAAAATAATGAAATTCTTTTTAAATAAAATAGATTTCCTAGGGAGGTGGAAATGGTTAAACAGAGGTTGGAGGGATATCTGATGGGAATGATGTAATACTAGAATCCTGAACTGTGCAGGACCTTATGAGCTTTCAGAATCATTATAATTTTTCATTGTGCTGAGCACATTATTTGGATAGGATGAGTGGTTCAATTCAGTTTCTTCAGTGAGATACATTTAAACAATTGATAATATTCATTTTTGATGTGTATGAGAGAGAGGGGGGAGGGAGGGAGGGTGATTTAATTGTATTTTCATTTAGAAACATAGAAACATAGAAGTCTGACGGCAGAAAAAGACCTCATGGTCCATCTAGTCTGCCCTTATACTATTTTCTGTATTTTATCTTAGGATGGATATATGTTTATCCCAGGCATGTTTAAATTCAGTTACTGTGGATTTATCTACCACATCTGCTGGAAGTTTGTTCCAAGGATCTACTACTCTTTCAGTAAAATAATATTTTCTCATGTTGCTTTTGATCTTTCCCCCAACTAACTTCAGATTGTGTCCCCTTGTTCTTGTGTTCACTTTCCTATTAAAAACACTTCCCTCCTGGACCTTATTTAACCCTTTAATATATTTAAATGTTTCGATCATGTCCCCCCTTTTCCTTCTGTCCTCCAGACTATACAGATTGAGTTCATGAAGTCTTTCCTAGTTCATGAAGTCTTCCCTTTCAAGTTATATTGTCTTAAAAGTCTGCAAAAACTATTTAACCCAATAAAACATTTCCACCAATATTTTTTCCCCTAATATTGTCCATGATTTGTATTAATATTTGCATGTTGTAGACATTTGTTTAATGACAGACACATATTTGTTTGCATTTTTTTTCCTGGTAAAATGGGTCACAATATTTGAAAACTTATGAAATTGATGTAGGATTGCATTTCAGTTGCATACTAGATTGGAAACCAGGCGATTGGATATATTGGCATTCAATGTGAACAAAATGAGATTCTCTACTCATAATCTGAAAGTTCAGCCATATAGTTTACAGATGTTCCCAATGTGTTTGAGTCTTTATTTAATTCCTGTAGAGATGGAGGCCATGTGAAGGTTGTGTGTCTCTCATACATACATGATCTCACCCAGTTTATTTATTTATTTATTTATTTATTTATTTGTTTGTTTGTTTGTTTGTTTGTTTGTTTGTTTGCTTTATTTATTTATTCATTCATTCATTCATTCATTCATTTATTTATTTATTTATTTATTTATTTGCTTAATTTATTTATTCATTCATTAGATTTGTATGCTGCCCCTCTCCGTAGACTCGGGGCAGCTAACAACAATAATAAAACAACATATAACAAATCTAATATTTAAAATAACTAAAAACCCTTATTAAAAACTGTTGTGATTCAGCCTGAGGCTCCTCAGGGACCGGCTGGAGTTCTGCCAGATCCATGCTCATAGGGGGAGGACGATGAGCAGGAGGGGGAGGACCAGGCAGACGGAGAAGAGGAATGTCAGGAAGAGGAGGGGGGAGAGCAGCCTGAGACCCCCGGGGGGGAGCTCTCCCCAGCGAGTAGCCTGGAGTCATTAGATGAAAATGCACAGGCAATTATAGATATGAGGCAGAGAAGGGCAGCCCAAAGAATGGGCCAATTAGCAAGGTATTTCCATCCATAATAGGCAACAGCTGGGTTTGGGTGTGGTTCTCCTCAGCAGGGTTGAAAAGGCAGGCCTGCCCTTCCTGTATTGTGGAGAGTTATCTTTTGGGAGTCCTGTGACCTTGCTTCGATCCTTGGCATTTCTGATTCTGGCTTGTGGCCTCGAAGGCTGAAAACTTGGGGGAGGCGTGGGTTTTATTATCTAAAGTGGTGTGTGTGCCAGCAAGAAGCTTGTTGTATTGTCTGGCCGTCGTGACTCTTCTGTGAAGCTTCATAGCATTCCAGTTTGTAAGAACAGTTTTTGTTATCTGTGTTTGTTTTCAAAGATATTAAATGACTGCTTTTTACCAGCGTGTCTGGATACCCTTTTTAGTTGGTGTTGACGTCTGGGGGAACCCAGACAGAACAAAAACTAAACATACACACAAATATACCATGCATAAATTGTATAGGCCTGGGGGGGAGAAAATCTCAATTCCCCCATGCCAGATGACAGAGGTGGGTTTTAAATTCTCCCAATCCAAAAGAGGGTTGGTCTTAAACATAGCTTATAATCATTTCTTTCTGATGAAAATCAAAACTGGGAACTAAGAATGGATTTTAAACATTTTATTTTTATTTTTATAATATTTCCATTATTGTTGAGATTACTTGGAAGTCTTCTCTCTCTTCCTCCTTCCCTGTCTGTCTCTCTGTCTTTCACAGAGAGAGAGAGAGAGGGAGGGAGGGAGGGAGGGGGAGAGAGAGAGAGAGAGAGAGAGAGAGAGAGAGAGAGAGAGAGAGAGAGATGAGAATAAAGTCAATTGAAATGGCCAAGAAATAACATAAAATCTGTCACTTTCTTGGCTATCCCATGGTTCTCTTCATCTGCTGACTGATTTCCCCAATGCAACACTTTTGTTCTTGCAAATTCCGATTTCAAAACATGAACCTCTTTCCTGTGGAACAGAGATAATAAGAATAGCTTACCTCGTAAAATAATATGATACTAAATAATGCAACCCAGTATCTGCAGTTATCACATTCTGTAATTCTAGGCTGTATGAAATCTCCTTGCAGCTTTTCTCAAAAAGGCTAAAATTTGCCAGATCTTATCAAACTAAGAATAATGAGCAGAAATGCTGGTGAAAATAAGAAACACAAAGTTGTTTCAGATCTTATCGCTACAGTTTATGTGAGTAGAACTGAACCACCAGAGGAAAAACAATTTTTAATGTGCTTTCAACAAAGTCTAGATTTTTATTATTACGCCAATGCAGTATTTACCGAAAAATTGTGTGAGGTTTTGTTCTTGCTTTGGATGGCAATTCTGCTTGGTATTTATATATGAATTACTTATGGTAGCAGTGGCATTGCCAGTTCTTAAAATTCATGTCAGGAAAGTAAAAAAGAAGAAAGTGTTACCTTTTCAAAGGTACTATTTCTAAGGCACATACTGAAATATGCCTGAGTAGCAAATATACTGCTCCTAATGTAAGGTAGGCATATAATGGTTTCAGAGTGGAACAATCCATTGCAGAAGAAACGGAGTAATGACACGGACACAAGAGCTGGATTTAAACTGGGTCATTTTTATTAATAATAAATTAGCATAATTTATTCAATTAAATTAGCATAAATTAACATGCCCAACTATGACCCAAACAATGGACCTGCAGGGTCAAACAAATGCTTCCGGGGCGGAAAATGACATCAGATAAACTTCCTGGGCAACTTATGGGCGTAGCTCCATGCTAGTCCAGGTGAGGGACCCCTCCCTCACCTGAGACCCTGCCATGCACTTGCATGAGGGGGGTCCCGCCGGCTAACCCCTAACAGGGGACTTAAAGGTGCGTGACCCAAAGACAGGTTCCCCCCAACTGCTCAGGTCGCTTCCACCACAAGCTTGGAGAGAACCTGTCAATCATCCCCAAAGATGCCCAAGGGAGAACACGCAGTTGCTAAACCACCACCCAGTTTTCCGCCCCTAACCTGCCTACCCAAATGACCAAAGGTAAGCCAATTAGCCTAACAGGTGCAAGCACCCCCTAACCGCACATCCATCTCCCCAGTGTGGAATGGGCGAAAAAACGGCCCGGCTAAAAGGCAAAGCCGCAAAAAATTCCCATTCGGCCCCCCTTGGGGCGACCCACAATAGCACACTGCAAAATAGGGAGGGCGGGTGTCTGCTCTGCTGCAAAGGGTCCGGGTGAAAAGGCCAAGCCCGGGCCTGCGCGCCCTTAAATAGGGCCAGCAAGCCCCGCCCGGACCTGTCAGCAGTCAGGCCACGTCGGCCTGACTCTCGGCCGAAGTCTCGCCTCGCGAGACTTCGACCGAGACCCAAGATGGCGGCCACCAGGAGTCCGGTGTCTGCCCGGCCCTCCTGCAAATGCCACCGGCGGGTAAGTCCGCCGGCGCTATTTTACTACTTTAAAAAGTGCTCTCGGTTAATAGATACTATTGGTCCATATGCTTTAGGGTTCACAACATTGGTTTTCAGGGTTTCTTCTTGATTTGAAACCGAGTTGATCCTCCCACCCATGCCTAAATTCTTGGATTAAATTTAGGACATATCAATAGAAGACAATATTTGAAACTTGGGGTTAGAAACAAAAAAACATAGAAGACTGACACAGAAAAAGATCTCATGCCCTTATACTATTTCCTGTATTTTATCTTACAATGGATATATGTTTATCCCAGGCATGTTTAAATTCAGTTACTGTAGATTTACCAACCACGTCTGCTGGAAGTTTGTTCCAAGGATCTACTACTCTTTCAGTAAAATAATATTTTCTCATGTTGCCTTTGATCTTTCCGCCAACTTACTTCAGATTGTGTCTCCTTGTTCTTGTGTTCACTTTCCTATTAAAAACACTTCCCTTCTGGACCTTATTTAATCCTTTAACATATTTAAATGTTTCGATCATGTCCCCCCTTTTCCTTCTGTTCTCCAGACTATACAGATTGAGTTCATAAAGTCTTTCCTGATACGTTTTATGCTTAAGACCTTCCACTATTCTTGTAGCCCGTCTTTGGACCCGTTCAATTTTGTCAATATCTTTTTGTAGGTGAGGTCTCCAGAACTGAACACAGTACAGTGGTCCCTCGAGTTTCGCGATCTCGATCTTCGCGAAACGCTATATCGCGATTTTTCAGCAATTGTGACCATCTCGATCTTCGCGAACGCTATATCGCGATTTTTCCCACCCGATGAGGTCACTCTCTTCCTTCCTTTCTCATCTTTCTTTCTCTCTCTCTTTCTCTATGTTGCTTCTTCCTCTCTCACACTCTCTTCCTCCCTCTCTCATCTCTCTTTCCTTCTCTCTCTTTCTCTCCCCTCTTGCTCTCGAGTGGCCGCCTAGCAGCTGATCTGCTCGGCAGCGCAGCAGCAGCGAGGAGCCGAAGATCTTCGGCTCCTTGCTGGTGCTGCGCTGCCGAGCAGATCAGCTGCTAGGCGGCTGAAGGAACCTTCCCTGGGTCTTCCACGCCGCCTCGGATCCCGCTGATGCCCGCCCGCCGTTTGCCGCTTGCCCCGTTCGCCCGCCGCTCGCCTCGTTCGCCCGCCGCTCCCCTCGTTCGCCCGCCGCTAGCCTCGTACGCCCGCCGCTCGCCTCGTACGCCCGCCGCTCGCCTCGTTCGCCCGCCGCTCCCCTCGTTCGCCCGCCGCTCCCCTCGTTCCCCCGCATCGTTCGCTCGCCTCGTTCACCCGCCTCGTTCGCCCGCCCCGTTCACCCGCCCCGTTCACCCGCCTCATTCGCCGGCCTCGTTCCCCCGCCTCATTCGCTCGCATCGTTCACCCGCCCTCGTTCGCTCGCCCCGTTTGCTCGCCCCGTTCCCCCGCCTCGTTCACTCGCCCCGTTCACCCCGCCTCGTTTCCCCGCCTCGTTCGCTCGCCTCATTCCCCCGCCTCGTTCCCCCGCCTCGTTCCCCCGCTTCGTTCCCCCGCCTCGTTCCCCCGCCTCGTTCGCTCGCCTGGTTCGCTCGCCCCGTTCCCCCGCCTCATTTCCCCGCCTCGTTCCCCCGCCTCGTTCCCCCCGCCGCGTTCACCCGCCTCGTTTCCCCGCCTCGTTCCCCCGCCTCGTTCGCCCGCTTCGTTCCCCCGCCTCGTTCGCTCGCCCCGTTCCCCCGCCTCGTTCCCCCGCCTCGTTCACTCGCCCCGTTCACCCGCCTCGTTTCCCCGCCTCGTTCGCTCGCCTCGCTCGCTCGCCCCGTTCCCTCGCCTGGTTCGCTCGCCCCGTTCACCCGCCTCATTTCCCCGCCTCGTTCACCCGCCCCGTTCCCCCGCCCCGTTCCCCCGCCTCGTTCGCCCGCTTCGTTCCCCCGCCTCGTTCGCTCGCCCCGTTCCCCCGCCTCGTTCACCCGCCTCGTTTCCCCGCCTCGTTCGCTCGCCTCGTTCACTCGCCCCGTTCCCCCGCCTCGTTCACCCGCCTCGTTCACTCGCCCCGTTCACCCGCCTCATTTCCCTGCCTCGTTCGCTCGCCTCATTCCCCCGCCTCGTTCCCCCGCCTCGTTCGCTCGCCTGGTTCGCTCGCCCCGTTCCCCCGCCTCATTTCCCCGCCTCGTTCACCCGCCTCGTTCCCCCGCCGCGTTCACCCGCCTCGTTTCCCCGCCTCGTTCCCCCGCCTCGTTCGCCCGCTTCGTTCCCCCGCCTCGTTCGCTCGCCCCGTTCCCCCGCCTCGTTCCCCCGCCTCGTTCACTCGCCCCGTTCACCCGCCTCGTTTCCCCGCCTCGTTCGCTCGCCTCGTTCGCTCGCCCCGTTCCCTCGCCTGGTTCGCTCGCCCCGTTCACCCGCCTCATTTCCCCGCCTCGTTCACCCGCCCCGTTCCCCCGCCCCGTTCCCCCGCCTCGTTCGCCCCGCTTCGTTCCCCCGCCTCGTTCGCTCGCCCCGTTCCCCCGCCTCGTTCACCCGCCTCGTTTCCCCGCCTCGTTCGCTCGCCTCGTTCACTCGCCCCGTTCCCCCGCCTCGTTCACCCGCCTCGTTCACCTCGCCCCGTTCACCCGCCTCGTTTCCCCGCCTCGTTCGCTCACCTCATTCCCCCGCCTCGTTCCCCCGCCTCGTTCGCTCGCCCCGTTCCCCCGCCTCGTTTCCCCGCCTCGTTCACTTGCCCCGTTCACCCGCCGCTGTCGGGACACCCCCCACCGCAGCACTTTGAATCCCACCGCTTCTGCTGGATACGTGCGATGGGGGGGCGAGCTGCCACAGCCCTGGCTTCCGCGCCGCTGGTCCCACCCACCGCCCGCCAAAGACGCCCAGCGAGAAAGAGGCCTCCGAGCCGGACTTGTTGCTTCTGCCTGCCAAGAGAGCCGGGCGTAGGCAGCAGCCGAGAAAAGTCGGCGCGGAGGTCTCTTTCTCGCTGGGCGTCTTTGGCTGAGGCTGCTTTCTTTTTTCCGGGGGGGAGGGAGAGAGAGCTTCTCCCCGCCACCTCTCCTCCGCCGGAGCTCTGCCGCGTGCGCCCCTTCGCAGCCCCCTCGCTCCTTGTTCTGACAGCCCCCCCCCACCGCAGCACTTTGAATCCCGCCGCTTCTGCTGGATACGGGCGTTTCACTTTCCCTCCCAGGCAAAAAGGTGCCGGCATTCTGGGATGATGGGGCCGGACTTCCCAGGCGGAAGGCGTGCCCCTCTCCCCGGCATCTTTTTGCCTGAGAGGGAAGGTGAAATGCCCCGCGTAGCAGCTGCTACGAGCGGCGTTTCACTTTCCCTCCCAGGCAAAAAGATGCCGGGGAGAGGGGCACGCCTTCCGCCTGGGAAGTCCGGCCCCATCATCCCAGAATGCCGGCATCTTTTTGCCTAGGAGGGAAGGTGAAATGCCACTCGTAGCAGCTGCTACGAGCGGCGTTTCACTTTCCCTCCCAGGCAAAAAGATACCGGCATTCTGGGATGATGGGGCCGGACTTCCCAGGCGGAAGGCGTGCCCCTCTCTCCGGCATCTTTTTGCCTGGGAGGGAAGGTGAAATGCCCCGCGTAGCAGCTGCTATGAGCGGCGTTTCACTTTCCCTCCCAGGCAAAAAGATACCGGCATTCTGGGATGATGGGGCCGGACTTCCCAGGCGGAAGGCGTGCCCCTCTCCCCGGCATCTTTTTGCCTGGGAGGGAAGGTGAAATGCCCCGCGTAGCAGCTGCTACGAGCGGTGTTTCACTTTCCCTCCCAGGCAAAAAGATCCGGCCCCATCATCCCAGAATGCCGGCATCTTTTTGCCTGGGAGGGAAGGTGAAATGCCCCTCGTAGCAGCTGCTCCGCTTCTCAGCTGGGAAGCGGAGCTGGCAATGGCGGACGGCGCGCGCGAGCGCGGGGATACCCCAGCTCTGCTTCCCAGCTGAGAAGCGGAGCTAGGGTGTCCGCAAGCGCGCGCGCGCTTTCGGGACACCCCCATCTCTGCGTCTCAGCTGGGAAGCGGAGCTGGCAATGGCAGACGGCGCGCGCGAGCGCGGGGATACCCCAGCTCTGCTTCCCAGCTGAGAAGCGGAGCTAGGGTGTCCGCAAGCGTGCGCGCGCTTCGGGACACCCCCCCGCTCCGCTTCTCAGCTGGGAAGCGGAGCTGGCAATGGCGGGCGAAGGGCGGGTGGCGGTGGAAGTAAAAACACCATCTGCGCATGCGCAGATGGTGTTTTTACTTCCGCACCGCTACTTCGTGAAAAATCGATCATCGCGAGGGGTCCTGGAACGGAACCCTCGCGATGATCGAGGGACCACTGTATTCCAAATGTGGTCTCACCAGCGCTCTATATAAGGGGATCACAATCTCACTCTTCCTGCTTGTTATTGTTGAAGAATTATTATTCTATGGACATAAGCCTCCTTTATCATTTTCTTTAGCATTCTTTTAGTATTTCTCTCCCCCTCCTTGTTTAGATAGGTAGGCATTTTATTTTTTTGGTCTATTGTACAATTTGATTAAAAACTTGGGTTTTAATTTTAAGCTATTGAGAGTTGTTTGGAAGTTGGGCAACCTATGAATGAGATAATTCTAAATAAATAAACACTGCTAGTTTTGCACAATATTCAGCGCTATAGGAGAGACTATTAATCACTAGTGGAAAAAGTGAGATTTGTAAGTGAAAAACCAGAAGAAAAATTCTAAATAAATATAGTAACTTATTATTGCAGACAGTGTTCCCTCTAATTTTTTGGGGGGGTGGGCGGAAAAGTATAGTGTCTGAGCGGCAGTCCCTTCGGGACTGGGCGGCACAAAAATAATAAACAAACAACAAACAAACAAATAAAAAAAACCCACCCTGTTTTGCCTCAGAGAATTTCAAAATAAAATACTGTACTGTGTGTCTATAACAGTGAGCTCATAATAGGGCAACTCTATCAATATCAAAATTCCACTTAAATAGTTGAGCTAGTTTCAAACTAGATTTTGATTTTCTTTCTCTCTTCCTTACTCCCATTCTTTTTCTTTTTCTTTTCCTTGCTCTCTTTTTTCTATCTGTTTCTCTCTCTTCCTCTCTCTCTCCTTCCCTCTCATTCTTTCCCTCTCGGCTTCTGGGCAGGTTTGGAAAACTCTGAGTTGATGATGATTTTTAAGTGAGCGATTGTTCACTGCTCAGCTTAGAGGGAACTATTATTGCAGATATGTCTTTTTTCTTTTTTAAAAGGTGCAGATCTGCATGTGCACTGTGAATGATATATATTTTCTTTTAACTATCTTTCATTGCTGTGAATGAAAAAAAGTATTTTATTTTTATATGACTAAACAGCAGTTCAAATTAGGTGCATATTTGTTATGATAACTGTATTCTATTGGATATATCTCCTTTATATTTAATTGTAAATGGGTTATTTTACACTCTAACCTAATATGGAAAGGTGGAAACTGCTTTCAATATCTAGCAGTGTCTAATAAAAATAGTAATTATAATATGCTTTTTCACAGGGCACATTTTTCTACATGAGAAATCACTGTTTGCTTTCCCAAGCGGGAAATAAAATTAATGTGGAAATTAGCCTGTTCTTCTGAACATCTCTTTACTACCTCTTTCTTCCCAATTTTAAAACACTTCGTGACAAATATATGTTTCTGGGAATTCAACGTAAACCAAAGGCTTGAAGAATCATAAATCATCATAAAGTAAGTTTTCAGGACCTTCAGTGGTTTTCTTTGGATGCACCTTCAAAGCTTAGGAATGACAGACTTGCTAAGTAACAAATGCCTTCTGGGATCTAGGTTGAGTGGCAAGCTGAACAACAACAACATTTACATATGGCACTTGGTAAAAAGGAGATGATGCATTTTCAGGTGTGATGGTTTCCTTTAGTTTGTGAACCTTGGAATGATCTGATCACAGCATTCTGAATTGTTTCCCCTGTGTGATGCATTCAATGGTAGGATCCAATATGAGAACATCTGGTCTTTCTGTCATCCATCCTAAGATCCCTGGATTCTCCACTGAGATTGAAGCTGACAGAACAAATATGAGCTGTATAAACAATCAAAAACTGTTTGCTTTCCATTCCTTTGCCTTTGAAATAGACATCAAGGAGTCCACGTGGAATGAGAGAGGAAGAAGAGGCAACAGATTAAATTCCACTGGGATATACAAGAATGGGACACAGTGGCTCAATGGTTAAGTTGTTGAGCTTGTCGATCAGAAGGTCAGCAATTCAATAGTTCGAATCCCGTTACTTGTCCCAGCTTCTGCCAACCTAGCAGTTTGAAAAAATAAGGATCACTTTGGTGGGAAGGTAACAGCACTCCATGCACCTTCGGCATTTAGTCATGCTGGCCACATGACCACAGAGTCGTCTTCAGACAGTGCTGGCTCTTCAGCTTAGAAATGGAGATGAACACCACCCCTAGAGATGGAAATGACTAGCACGCATGTGTGGGGGAATCTTTACCTATAGCAAAGACAGTTGCATCTTGAGTTATACAGGTTTTACAGAGTATTAAATTAAGATTCTTCTCTAACTCAGGAAACTCAAACTGCCCAAGGAGCTGCTGATACAGTTCTACAGAGGGATCATTGAGTTTGTCATCTGCACCTCTATAATTGTCTGGTTTGGTTCTGCAACCCAACAAGACCAACAGACTTCAGAGGATGAGCAGAACTGCAGAAAAAACAGTTGCTGCCAACCTGCCTTCCAGCGAGGACCTCTATACCGTACAAGTAAAAAAGCTATTTTTGAGCTGGTGAGAGACTGCTGAATAACTGGAAGCAAAAAAAAATGGCACTTTTTGCCCAATCTCTGGTCACGTGGCTTGCTTTCTGCTCTCCCATGACACAGGCAGATGCCTACGGCATGGAGAGAACAGAACAAGTCATGCAGCTAGAGCTTGGGGCCGCACAGCTCTCTCCACCTCCTCCCCACACCACATGCCATCTCCCTCCCCACCGCATTGCATGCAAACATCGGAGAGAAAGGTAAGGCAGGCTGCAGGCAGAAGAGCACTTGGGGGAGGTGGCTAGCGGCACAGCACTCAAGGGAGCCATCTGGCAGTGAAGCGGCTGGCAGCAGAGCTTGTATTAGGGTTGTTGTGCTGAGTTAATATTCTGGGAAAGCCCTCCCCCCCCAGCTTGAACAGTATAGTGCAGTGATAGCAAACTTTTTTTCCCATGGGTGCCAAAAGTGCATGTGCATGCGCTGTTGTGCATACGCAAGAGCCCACACCCATAAATCAATGCCTGGGAAGGGTGAAAATGGCTTCCCCCTCATTCTGGAGGCCAGAAATGGCCCATTTTGCAACTTCTTGTGGGCCCTGTAGGCCTGTTTTTTGTCCTCCCCAGGCTCTAGAGGCTTCCCTAGAACCTGGAGAGGGCAAACATGGTCTCCCCCATTCCCCCAGAGGCCCTCTGTAAGCAAAAAATGCCCTCCCATAGTCTTCATGTGAGCAGAAAATCAACTGGCTGGCATGCACATACACGTTGGAGCTGAGCTAGGGCAATGGCTTGTTTGTGACAGCAAATATGGCTCTGTGTGCCACCTGTGGTGCCCGTGCCATAGGTTCGCCATCACTGGTATAGTGGGTGTTGTACAAAGTCGGGAAGAGAAATATCAGAGGTGGCTCAAGGAAGTTAAGAAAAAGTATGGAAAAGGCACTTCAGCAGTGACATTGTATTGTTGCATTCTAAACTGACTTTTTTCTTCAGGAAGAATGGAGTGTATGTATGTAGCTCAGTGCTTTAATGTACACATAGACATATCGATAGCATAAAAAGAGAGAAATACTGCATATATTCCCTGCTCTTATTAGACATTCACAGACAGACATAGAGAGAAAGTAGATATGTAGACACTCTCATTAGTCTCGCTCCGGAGATAAAGTGCACATAGACACAATACATTATTGATACAGGAGAATAATTGTAGCTCAGGGTTGAAATGAGGGGTTCTTGGTGCTTCCTGAGCTTGGTATTTCATTACCCAAACTCATAGTAATGAAACATTTGCAAGAAAACAGCTAAACACAGAGAGCAACATGGATCCCAAATAATACATTATTTTGTTATTCACAAAGAAAAGCAGATACCTCTTATATCATGGTTGGTAAGGAGACTAGGAAAAAATTCTGAAGATACGCTCCGCAGTTTTAGTTTGCTGTCATGAGCATCTAATAAAACATTCTAGTTTATTGGAAGAAAGAGCTGGAATTATAATAATAAAAAATTGTGAAGTGTATTCAAAGTTAGCTGTGATGCAAATAATTATTTAAGATGTTTTGCTGATCGGTCAAAATATTTTTATGCCCTGCTGCAACTCATCCTAAAGCTAAATTAAGTATCTGCAAGTTAAACAGTTATATAATGCTTCGCTATGTATTTGCCTTTAAATCTTCCCCCCTTTACTGCCTTTCCAGCATTGAAATATAGATCCTACCCTTCTTGAAGCAAAAGAAGTGGTTCTAAAAAATGAATCAGCAATCTTTTTGGGGAGGTGGTAGCATTATGTATTATGAAACTGGCACCCAAAACAGTTAATTTTATGAGCAGATTAAATAGCAATGAAATATAAATATGTGACTTTTTATTTTAAATTTTAAATTTTATAAGTATATGTCCATTTTATTTTAATAGCTGAATTCTTATGGGATCTTTCCAAAGAAGTGATAAATCAAGCAAGATTTAGCTATCTCATGATATTTTTGCTAATTCCATTTTTTAACAGCGAAAATAAACCATTCCTTATTATGAATCCAAGATGAGGACCCGGATTGTGGGGGCAATAGGCTGGCTCTGTTAAAAAGTGCTATTGCTAACATGTTGTAAGCCGCCTTGAGTTTAAGGAGAAGGGCGGCATAAAAATCAAATAAATAAATAAATAAATGTGAGATATAGCTATGATTTGAATGGCATACCAAACTTCTCTCTCTCTCTCTCTCTTTCCTTCTTCAAAATAGTTAATTTTCCTTCATATTTCACAAAAAAAAAAAATGAAAATTATTTCACAGAATCCCCAATTGTGCAATCACTAGCTAAATTAATGAGATTGACAAATGTGTAAATTTTATTTTTTTTTCAGTTTGTTTCTCTTCTTCCAGACCACAATTTGGTTTTAAACAAGATTCAAATCCGGAAACTATTAAATTTCAACCTGATAGCATAAAAAAAATAAATGGATGCATCCTGTAACTGCTTCTGAATTTTTTTTTTTTAAAAAAAAACAACTTCCCTCAAACTGGAATAAGGTGCAAGGGGGATGCTACAAGGACTTATTTTGGGTTTATTTGTTTGTTTGTTTGTTTGTTTGTTTGTCTGCCTGCCTGCCTGCCTGCCTGCCTGCCTGCCTGCCAGCCTACCTACCTACCTACCTACCTACCTACTTATTTATTTATTTATTTATTTATTTATTCATTCAATTTTTATGCCGTCCTTCTCCTTAGATTCAGGGCGGCTTACACATCTTAGCAATAGCACTTTTTAACAGAGCCACATATTGCCCCCACAATCCGGGTCCTCATTTTACCCAGCTCGGAAGGATGGAAGGCGGAGTCAACCTTGATGAGATTTGAACTGCTGACCTACAGATCTACAGTCAGCTTCAGTGGCCTGCAGTACAGCACTCTACCTGCTGCGCCACCCCAGCTCTTATTTATTTATTAAGCAGAAATCAATAGCACAGATGTAAGATGGAGAGGGGTGGCATACAAATCTAATAAATAATAGTAATAGTAATAGTAATAGTAATAGTAATAGTAATAGTAATAGTAATAGTAATAGTAATAGTAATAGTAATAGTAATAGTAATAGTAATAGTAATAGTAATAGTAATAGTAATAGTAATAGTAATAGTAATAGTAATAGTAATAGTAATAGTAATAGTAATAGTAATAGTAATAGTAATAGTAATAGTAATAATAAAGATGGCAGATTTCTAGCTATATAAAAATGAATATTGGAATGGTAACTGATTACAGACTGGAAAATTCAAAGTAATTAGAATAGGTCACAAAAGAGGAATGTTGAACCATCCAGGAGTGTTTAGCTGAAGAGAAGGCTTGGAGAGGAAATTATAGGATTCTTGAAAGGATATCATGTGAAATCAAGAATATTCTCCATCATTATAGAGATCAGGGCATTACAAATGGATCTAAGTCACAGGAAATCAAATTTTGATTAAATCTTAGAGGGAAAAAACACATTTCCTAACTGGAACAGTTGTTTTATAGCATGAGACATGATAGATTCCGAATCACTGGACATTTTGAAGCAAAATCTAGATTGTTATCTATCTACAGTAGATACTATCATTTCAATATCTGCACTAAATAGGAAGTTCAACTCAAAACAACCCCTTCGATAGAATAGAATAGAATAGAATAGAATAGAATAGAATTTTTATTGGCCAAGTGTGATTGGACACACCAGGAATTTGTCTTGGTGCATATGCTCTCAGATGTCTATGATTTTATGAATTCAGTGGAAAAGAATTTTGCATGATGAATTTGCTTATCAGCATTCTGTAGGAGAAGTTAAGAACAAACCAGGGATGAAATTCAGCAGGTTCTGACAGAACCAGTAATGGATATTTTGAGTAGTTTGGAGAACTGAAAAATGCCACCTCTGGCTGGCCCCAGAGTAGGGTGGGAATGGGATTTCTGACTAATTTTCTAGTCCAAATTGCTAGTTTGGTCCTATAAAATTTTACCAAAATAGAAGTAAAAGGTTGCAGACTACCTTCTTCCACAGGCAGGATCCTGCAGGCAGCATTCATCTGTAGGGTTCCTTCACTTTTGTGATGGTTTCCTTTAATGCTATTTGGTGTCAGTTTAATTTTTTTTCCCCAGACATTTGTTTTGGGTGTTTGTTTGTTTTTTAAAAAAATATTTCAATGTTCGTTCTTATAACAGTGAACCTTCTGATTGTGTCTGATCTTGGTTCTTCTGGGAGACTTTTGGGAATGGCCCAGACAACTGAATGACTCCTTGGTCAGCCATAAGTACAAGCTATTAGAAATTAGGAGGATTTATTTTTGACTGCTATGTTGCACTTTTTTGTTTCTGCTTTAATTGTTCTGGGTTTGCAGGCTTATTTGTTTTAATCCGATTACTGGACTGTGGAATAAATGCCATTCAGAGTTGTGTCTTGTGGGAGTAATATATAAACATGTAAACCAAACCAAACCAAATTGAACTCTAAATAAATGAATAAATAATGTGTTGCATAGACATTTTCAAAGATGTCCTACCATATCTATTGTGATTCTATCATCTTTTTCTTGTGGCTTAAATTAAATTCTGCAATGCTTATAGAATTTTAGCTTATTTTAACAAATAGATGAATAGAATTGAAATCAATCTGTAAACTATCATTAGCAACATATTAGTGTTTATCACAAGGTTTAGTGCCAGACATTATTGAAGATACTGTGTTTCTTTTTTTAAAAAAGATATGATATTATTATGATAATTTCTATTAGAATAGTCCTCACTGATCAGACTTCATAACACTGTGTTTGTTTGTTTTAATAGATAAGCTTGCTATTGTACAGAAACTGGAAAGAAGAATTATTTGGAAAAGTCTATTTTCTATAAAAAAGAATGTTCATGCTTGCTAAATTATTGAACCAACAGTATTCTGTGTTTTTCCTCTTCTTCCACCTCCTTGCCAATGTTAGCAGTGAAGTATATATAAGACTATATGACTTTTATGATGTTTTTAAATGTATTTTATATCCTGTTGTAAACCACTCAGAATCCTTCGGGAGTTGGACGGCATAGAAATACAATAAACAAACAAACAAACAAACAAGCAAACAAAAACTCTATGATATATCATAAAACACTCAGAACTCTGAAAGGACAAGTGAGAAACTTGGATCTGAATGGGAGAAACAATGCTTTTTTTAACAACACTGGCACTGGAAGATAAATCCACCAAATTTCTCAGAAAATCACTCAGCCAATCATAGAAGATGTATATGTGTGTGTGTTTGGGTGTGTGGGTGTGGGTGTGGGTGTGTGCGCACACAGCAATTCATCTATAATAGGCAATACTGTTAACTAAGTGTTGGTATTAGCAACCCTAGCAGGGGTGAAATGGCCTGGTAAGGTTACACGAGGTAAGGTTCTGTTTCTGTAAGGATCTGAAGACTTGTCCTAAGATGGGGGTGCATAACACTGGAGGTAGATGATGGATTGAGATAGTGGTTCTCAGCCTTTCTAATTCTGAGACCCCTTAATACAGTTCCTCATTTGGTGGTGACTCCCAACCAATTGTCCCAACAGAGCTTTAAGCTGATTGGCAGGAAGGTCAGAGGGATACTCCCAATATACACCTGATTGGCTGGATTGTAAAAATATGTTCCAAGATGCCAGAATAGCAGCTTTAGTTCCTAACTCTATGGAAAATTTGTCTTTTCCTGTAGTCTTAGACAACCCCCATGAAATGGTCATTTGACCCACAAAGGGGTCCTGACCTCCAGGGTCAGAATCACTGGCTTAAAAGACAAGGCTGTACTTCCACCAATGGACATCTTGCTCCCTTCCTCCCCATTGTTGAAACTATTGTTTGTTTGTTTGTTTGTTTGTTTGTTTGTTTGTTTGTTTGTTTGTTTATTTATTTAGTCCAATACACAATGAGGGTTTTAGTGAGTATATATCAATATACACATAGTAAAATGCATGATGAAGGTTATAGAGGAGATACTCATACTAAAATATATCTAAGAAATAATAGAAAAGAAGATATAGGAATAGAATATATCAATGAAAGAATAGAAGAAGAGATATAGGAATAGAGGAAAGGTATAGGAGATGTAGGAGAGCAATAGGACAGGGGACGGAAGGCACTCTAGTGCACTTGTACTCGCCCCTTTTGTTGTTTAGTCATTTTGTTTCAATGTTGCATTGACTTGTAATGTTTGTACATTGCTCAGAGCCACCCTTAAGTGAGGTGACCAGCAAACAAGTCTAATAAATAAATAAAATAATCAAATTTTTGGCCCAAAAGACAACTGTTCTGATCCACTGTATCTACTTCTTCTTCGTACATGAGGAAGCTAATGCTATCATCATCCTCTTTTAATGACTCCTTAATTCCTTGTGGCGTGGAGTCTGGGCAAACTGAATGGAGCTGAGTGCTGAGTGCTCTTTTTTGCACACATGACCAAACTCAGCCTAGACAACTATTTAAGGCCTTTGCCCAGTTACCTTAATGGACCCATCCAGTCCAATTCTGTATATTCAAGAGACTTTATTTTCCCAAGAGTCTTATTCACAGCAATTCTGCTAATGGTCCTGCTGCATCTCCTTCTTCAACAGAGACCAGGTGGTCATAAACAGGGCTGCCAAATAGCTATGGGGTGGAAAAATAAGAAAAAATACAAGTCTAAATGCTATTGCTATTGTTAAATAGTGCCAAATAGATCCAGGTGGTTTTATCACATCTGTAATATTGTATATTCTATATATTTAAGCTATTGAAAGGTTGGGGGAGATTTCTCTGCATGCTCAGATGCAATAGTTAAAAATAGGTGAGACATTTGTAAAACTATCACATGTACAGCCTGTTGTGGTTAGCTCTGGCCCAGCTCCTGCCCCAAGGACTGTGGATGTGGGGGAGACATCCACATGCTGCAGGCCTGTTTTGCCCCCCCCCCCGGTGGAATCTGATGATGAAGGCTCCTCTGACCAAGAAGACATGAGTGACAGGGAGGAGGGGAGTGTGGCAGACAGCTCAGAAGGAGATCAATTCTCTAGCTCCTCCTTGGATTCAGAACAAGAGTTAATGATACAGCCACGCATGTGGAGAGCGATGCATAGGCAGGAACAACTGAGAGATTATTATCAAAGAAAATGAGGCCACCTGTGGTTGGGTGGGGCTGTGGTAATTAGTGAGGCTGCTATAAAGAGCAGCCTGTGGGTTTGGCCATTGTGGAGGATTATCTGATCGTTGTGTTTTGTGCCTGCTTTGCTGACTTTGACCTTTTGTGTGCTGATTTTTCCCTGCTTTGAAACTAAACCAGAGAAAAGTGTGTTTCACTTTGTGAAAGAAGAAAGACTGTGAATTGCCTCACAGCTGCAAGATAAGTATCACAGAACTGATAAGGGACTTGTACAAATTACCAGTTTGTTTGGAGACGAGTGCTCTTTGCTATACCACAAGAGGGCTTAGGTTAAGTGAATTTTCATTATAAAGAACATTGTTTTGAATTTTCAAATGTGTGTGTGTCTGAAATTTGTACCTGTGAATTTTTGGGAGGAGTCTACCAGAGAGCCCGACAGAACACAGCCCCACCAACCCAGGGCAGCCTGGGAGGAAACAGCAATTATTGGTCTTTTCTTTTCTTCCCCAAAATCAAAAAGTAATAAGGACACTTTCTTTCCTACTAATCAAGATATACAAAGTTGTTTTAAAACCACAATTTAATATTCAGTCTAGAGAGATCAAATCTTAAAATCATGTTGACAGATTGCAAGGTTTCGAGCTATAACCTGGCACCAAAAGGGGGAAAAAAGTTCAGTGTTGTGTTTGCAATATTGCTACAGCTTAGTGAGACAAGATGAAGTAACAAGCAAAGGCCAACATCTTTCTGACTGCTCACACAAGTCCCCAACAGCTGCAACCCTTTCAAAGGACTTGAGCTCCAGTGGGTCAAAGTTGTTGTGACTTCAATGTTTATTACACTCGAAGAGCAGAAACCAGAGTAATTTAAAAACTGTCGGTTGCACACTGTCAGCATGGCTGAACCTTAATATATCAATCCTTAAACTGTGAATCCCATAGTCATTAAATACTAAAATGCAAGAGAGTGATAATGGAAAAGGGTTGGTTGCATTAATTGGGTAAAATACAATTTATTCCGCGTTTCCCTGAAAATATGACCTACTCAGAAAGTAAGTCTTAGCTTGATTTTTACATATCTAAATTCTCTATTTTCTTGTGTCTGGTGGATAGGTCTGCTTGAAAATAAATTGCATATAGTACTTAGATTACTTTATTTATTTTTTATTTATTCATTTGTCCAATACACAGATACATATGAAGAAAAATAGACATGTGATAATATAAAAGAGGGTGAAAGTGAAGTTAGAGGAGAGGATATATGAAAGGAAGAGAATATATAAGATAGGTGAAAGAAAGGAAAGACAATTGGACAGGGGACGAAAGGCACACCAGTGCACTTATGTACGCCCCTTACTGGCCTCTTAGGAACCTGGAGAGGTCAATCGTGGAGAGTCTAAGGGATAAGTGTTGGGGATTAGGGGTTGACACAATTGAGTCCGGTAATGAGTTCCACGCTTCGATAATTCGATTGTTGAAATCATATTTTTTACAGTCAAGTTTGGCGCGGTTCGTATTAAGTTTGAATCTGTTGCGTGCTCTTGTGTTATTGTGGTTGAAGCTGAAGTAGTCATTGACTGGTAGGACGTTGCAGCATATGAGCTTGTGGGAAATGCTCAAATCGTGTTTTAGGCGCTGTAGTTCTAGGCTTTCTAGGCCCAGGATTGTTAGTCTATTTTTGTAGGATATTCTGTTTCGAGTGGAGGAGTGAAGGGCTCTTCTGGTGAAATATCTTTGGACATTTTCAAGGGTGTTGATGTCTGAGATGTGGTATGGGTTCCAGACAGATGAGCAATAGTCTAGGATGGGTCTGGCAAAAGTTTTGTAGGCTCTTGTGATTCAGCTTGCATAACATGGGAAATATAATTGGTTACATTATTTAACTTTGCACTACAACCATAAGGATAGTGAGATTAAGAAAGACCTCCGCTGACATTGTAAAACACAACTTGTGTATTCAATGTTGATTGCTAATAGTCTTAGCACAGCATCTTAAGGATTCTTTAATTAAATAGAGAGAAGGAATATTTTTCCCCAGCTACAAGTGCCATGTCTTATTGTTTCCTCACTTCTTTTAGTGATGTAACATGCTGAACCTTCTAAGTGAATCACATATCCCTTTCAGATTTCATTCATTCATAGACAAAGATAACAGGGATTCATTTCTGTTACAGGTTTAAGAGGTTTATACACTTTGTTGACCTTTATAGATTTCAGGCTTAGAGGGAGGTCAGTGACATATATTCATTCATAATACCTTGGAGTGAATTTTCTAAAGTATCGTTTTTCTTGTAAGAAATTCAAGTATCAAACAGATTTATTTATTTGTTAGTTTGATTTATGTGCTGCCCATCTTGTCTAGAGTTACATTCAGACCCCTGGGCTTTTAAAGAGTATTGTCAGATAACACACAGTTTTAAGTATTAAATCCTGAACAATGAATTTTTTTGAAATATGTGTTATCCAAGGTTAACAGCCTTTTACTGTTCAAATGGGTTTCCATTACCATCATTCCAAGATGTCATAACTTTAAAGATCAGAATCATGAAGGCAATGATTTTTTCCCCTCTAACACTCCATGGAATTGAAAATTGGAGTTTGAAAAAAGAGCACATTTTTTAACACTTTGGAGCTTTGATGTTAGAAAAGACTTCAGAATAATAGAGTTGGAAAGAAGCTTGGAGACTTTCTAGTCTAACTCACTGATCAGGCAGGAAACCCTATACCAGGGGTAGGCAAAGTTGGCTCTTCTATGACTTGTGGACTTCAACTCCCAGAATTCCTGAGTCAATCATGCTAGCTCAGGAATTCTGGGAGTTGAAGTCCACATGTCATAAAAGAGCCAACTTTGTCCACCTCTGCCCTATACCATTCCAGACATTTTTCAATCTCTTCTTTAAAAACGTCCAGCAATACAGTATCCAAATCTTCTGGAGCCAAGCTGTCATACTGATGAATGTCTCCTTAATTCTGGGTTGGATGTCTCTTTGATCAGTTTCCATCTGTTACTTCTTGACCTGCCTTCATATTTTTTATTTTATTTTATTTTTATTTATTTGTTTGTCAAACATGTACAAGATAGCAGGTATAGGTATAAACATAAACATTAGCAAAGTAAGTACAGATAAATGAGGACGATAGGACAATAAGACAGGGACGGTAGGCAAGATGGTACGCTTATGCATGCCCCTTACAGACCTCTTAGGAATGGGGTGAGGTCGATAGTAGACACTCTAAGGTTAAAGTTTTTGGGGTTTGGGGAAGAAACCACAGAGTAGGGTAGTGAATTCCAGCACTGATCACTCAGTTGCTGAAGTTGTATTTTCTGCAGTCGGGTTTTCAGTGATTTATATTAAGTTTGTACCTATTCCGTGCTTGTGTATTGTTGTGGTTGAAGCTGAAATAGTCATTGACAGGTAGGACATTGTGGCAGATAGTTTTATGAACTACACTTAGATTAGTTTGGAGGCAATGTAGTTCTAAGTTGTCTAAGCCTAAAATTTCAAGTCTGGTGGCATAAGGTATTCTGTTGCTAGCGGAGAAGTGGAGGACTCTTTTTGGACTCTCTCAATTGCATTGATGTCTGATATCCATATGCTTTGGAGAATAGGTTGACCCCCTCTTCTCTGTAAGAGAAAATATTGGAAGACTGCTATCATGTCATCCCTAGTTATTCTTTCATTAGATTAAATTTATGTTCCTGCAACTGTTCATCATTTGTTTTAGCCTTAGCCCTTTAATCATCTTTGTTGTTTGTTTCTGCATTCTTTCTAGAATCTCAATATGTTTTTTGTGTCATAGTGACTAAAACTGAACATAGCATTCCAGTTGTGGTCTTACTAAAGCAACATACAACAGTGCCAACACTTCTCGTGTGTTGATACAACCTAGGATTGCATTGGCCTTTTTGGCCGTTACAGGTTCATATTTTGGTGCTTGTCCACTAAGATTTCCACTGCCAGAAATATCACGAATAAGGGGAAAAGAAAAGATGGATTAAAGAGCAAATCAGTCCCAAATTCTAAAACAACCAGGCTCAAATTGTCACATTTTGTGCATATTATGCAAAGACCCAAAATTCTTGAGAAATCCATTTTGCTGGGGAATATGGAAAGAAGGTTTCCAGTCACAATTCAAAGTGTTGGTTATGACCTTTAAAGCCCTGCATGGCATTGGACCAGAGTACCTCCAGAACCGCCTGCTACCGCATGAATCCCAGCGACTGATAAGGTCCCACAGAGTTGGCCTTCTTCGGGTCCCATCGACCAAACAATGTCGTTTGGCAGGCCCCGGGGGAAGAGCCTTTTCTGTGGCAGCCCCAGCCCTCTGGAATCAACTCCCACCGGAGATTAGAACTGCCCCCACACTCCTTGTCTTTCGTAAATTATTCAAGACCCATCTATACCGCCAGGCATGGGAGAGTTAAGATACCTTTCCCCCAGGCTTTTTTTAATATATATTTATGTTTGGGTATGTATATGTTGTTTGCTTTTTAAAATATGATAGGGTTTTATGTGCTTTTTAATATTAGATTTGTTTTCACTGGAATATTGTTTTTTATTATTGTTGTGATCCGCCCCGAGGCTTCGGAGAGGGGTGGCATACAAATCTAATAAATTGAATTGAATTGAATTGAATCAGAAGAAAAGGTCCGTCAGTAGCAAGTTGGATGGACTTGATATAGGTTGATTTCTACAGAAATAATAATAGCATTTAGACTTATATACCGTTTCACAGTGCTTTACAGCACGCTCTAAGCGGTTTACAGAGAGTAAACATATTGCCCCCAACAATCTGGGTCCTCATTTCACCGACCTCAGAAGGATGAAACCTGAGTCAACCTTGAGCCTACTGAGATTTAATCTGCCAAACGGCTGGCAGACGGTGATCAGCAGAAGTAGCTCGCAGTACTGCAATCTAACCACTGCACCACTGAGATTCATCACCATTGGAAGACAAAAATGATCAAATTCAATAAATAATCCTAGAAATATTCAGCTAAGTGGGCATCTGATTTGATGGCTCACAAGCAGTCATGATCTTGAGCAATACTGACTGAGATGGAACCAGAAACATCTGGAAAATTTAAGCTACGGTAGTTGTTTAAAAACCTTTTTCCCATCAATTTCTTGACAACTCTCAATTTCTTGCAATTTTACTCTATCCTTTTTCTTGGATTTGTTTCTTGGATATTATCATCTCTATTGTATAGTGTCTCAGTATATATTTTTAAAATCTTTCTTTGATCTCCTTTGAAATGATTACTATATGTCTATTGCATTCGCTGGCTGGGGAATTCTGGGAGTTGAAGTACAAATATATTCAAGTTGCCAAGGTTGGGAAACACTGGTCTTTTGGCATCCTTTAGCATACCAACTGATGTTGGAACTCTTTCAGTGATCAGAGCTCTATCGCTGTAGGTTAAATCAAATCTGAGAACCTGTTCAACTTTAAATATCTCAAGAAAATAGTATGTGCTGTATGAATAGGGGTTTAATCCAGGCATTAAATTATAGTCCAGCAAAGATCTCCACTTTGAATTAAATTATTAATTAGCATAAAAATCTAATAATATTTTTAGATTTTTAGACAATATCTAATATTGTCTTTTTTACTGATGTTAGCCGCCCCGAATCTGCGGAGAGGGGCGGCATACAAATCTAATAAATGAATGAATGAATAAATAAATAATAATAATAATAATTATTATTATTATTATTATTATTATTATTATTATTATTATTATTATTATTATTATTATTATTATTAATAATAATAATAATAATAATAATAATAATTATTATTATTATTATTATTATTATTATTAGTCAAATTTATTCCTAAAATATGAATTTTTGGGGGGGACACTGCAGCATAGTATCCTGACTTGATAAACCATTCCTCCAAAATGAAAATGACATAACCATTCCAGTAATATATATATATAAATATAATATATATATTATAGCCACAATGCAGTGTATGTAATTATATATGTTAACTATAATTAGAGGGAATGTATGCTTAGTTCATTTTAATAAGAATATCACAGTTTGAAATGGAAATTCGGGTTTTAAATTTTGTTTAACTCTAATATGACTTACATTCTTGAAGTCAAGCCAGCTCAGTTAAAAGGGGAGAGATTTCTGTGAGTATCTTTCAGAGAGAAGAATTCAAATTAACCAATCAGGTTGTGGCTGCAATCAACTTACCAGTATCAACTTAACATAAAGCTGAGACATAGAAATATAGAAGATTGACGGCAGAAAAAGACCTCATGGTCCATTTAGTATGCCCTTATATTATTTTCTGTATTTTATCTTAGGATGGATATATGTTTATCCCAGGCATGTTTAAATTCAGTTACTGTGGATTTACCAACCACGTCTGCTCGAAGTTTGTTCCAAGCATCTACTACTCTTTCAGTAAAATAATATTTTTTCACATTGCTTCTGATCGGTCCCCCAACTAACCTCAGATTGTGCCCCCTTATTCTTGTGTTCACTTTCCAATTAAAAAAAACCCTTCCCTCCTGAACTTTATTTAAGAGACATATGGAAATTAGTCTGAAACATGGAGCCAAACAGATGTTATTGCAGTTGTTTCATCTAGCCATGGCGAGATCTGTTCCATATTTACACCACACAAGGATCCTGAATTCATCACACACTCCCATTCAAAGCACCCAAGAGAAATACTTCTCCAGCCATTTCCCCCTACAAGTCCCACTGAAGATACATTAGTGAATCATCCTTTCATTAAAAATAAATCATTTTTGAACAAGTGGCCAGCAGCAACCTAACAAATCCTATTTTTCTTCCTTACCCTTTACAACACATCTTGAACGGAAAGTTAATATGGCCATACTGTTTGTCTCCTGATCTAAGTGATGCTTGATTGAATGATATTTAACTTTCCACATCAAGTTAAAAGTAAAGTATATGTGCACTTCATTTTATCAAAACAACCATCATTCTTCATTCCATTTATGAAGGATAGAAGAACATAAAACAAACAATAAGGTGACTGATTTTTTTCCATCCAACTTCACTTTATAATGTGAAAGTATAAGAAATTGGTTACCACTATATTTCCACATAGTGAGTTTCACATTTTATTTATTTATTTATTTATTTATTTATTTATTTATTTATTTATTTATTTTATTTACCATATTCATTTGTCCAATATACAAATACATAGGAAGAAAAATAGACATGTAGTAATATATATAAGGGTAAAGTGAACTTAGAGGAGAGGATATATGAAATTAAGAAAATATATATGCTAAGTGAGAGAAAGGAGAGACAATTGGACAGGGGACGAAAGGCACACCAGTGCACTTATGTACGCCCCTTACTGGCCTCTTAGGAACCTGGAGAGGTCAATCATGGAGAGTCTAAGGGAGAAATATTGGGGGTTAGGGGTTGACACAATTGAGTCCGGTAATGAGTTCCATGCTTCGATAACTCGATTGTTGAAATCATATTTTTTACAGTCAAGTTTGGAGTGGTTCATATTAAGTTTGAATCTGTTGCGTGCTCTTGTGTTGTTGCGGTTGAAGCTGAAGTAGTCATTGACTGGTAGGACATTGCAGCATATGATCTTGTGGGCAATACTCAAATCGTGTTTTAGGCGCCATAGTTCTAGGCTTTCTAGGCCCAGGATTGTTAGTCTATTTTCGTAGGATATTCTCTTTTGAGTGGAGAAGTGAAGGGCTCTTCTGGTGAAATATCTTTGGACATTTTCAAGGGTGTTGATGTCTGAGATGTGGTATGGGTTCCAGACAGATGAGCAGTAGTCTAGGATGGGTCTGGCAAAGGTTTTGTAGGCTCTTGTGAGTAGTGTGAGATTGCCTGAGCAGAAGCTGCGTAGGATCAGGTTAACAACTCTAGAAGCTTTTTTGGCGATATTGTTGCAGTGGGCTTTAGCACTTAGGTTATTCGATATTAGTATTCCAAGGTCTTTTACTGAGTGGGGGTTGGCAGTGAGAGATTGTTTATTCAGTTCATATGTGCGGTTTGGATTCTTTTTGCCGATGTGGAGAGTAGAGCATTTGTTCGTTGATATTTGAAGTTGCCAGGTGTTAGACCAGTCTGAGACAAAGTCCAGGTCTTTTTGGAGAGTGAGTATGTTGTCAGTGGTATTGAAAAGTTTCACATCGTTGGCAAAAAGAACACAGTTGCTTTCGATATGGTCACAGAGATCATTGATGTAGAGAATGAAGAGAGTAGGACCTAGTACGCTTCCCTGAGGAACGCCACTTATGACAGGGATGGGGGTGGAGATGGCGCTACCAATTTTGACAATTTGTTGCCTGTTTGACAAGAATGCAGTAATCCAGTTGTGAAAACAATTGCGGAAACCCGGGATCGAACCAGGGACCTTTAGATCTTCAGTCTAATGCTCTCCCAACTGAGCTATTTCGGTGGTTAATGAAGATTAAACCACTTAACAACAATCTCTAAGAAATTTTGTTTAAAGAGTTGAAATATTGTCCAAACTTATATTTAGGGATTTGATTGATATGATTATTGGTAACTAAATATAACTAGAGACAAATACACATTCCTACATATATGACACGTGTTATTGTTTGAATTTATACATAGAGTTCATAACAAAGGGCAATCGTGTTCCAGTTATACTGTTACTGGGTTTATTAAAAAATGTCAATTTGGTCTAATGTAATATTTTAATGCATTATTCTTTGAAGTACTATTACTTGCACTCCAGTGGAATTGCTTTCAGTATATGTGATATCTTCTCTCATTCTATAATACCATTCTGAAAGGCTTTGCTATAGCCTTTCCATCTTCCTTTAATCTCATCTGCCTCTATTACGGCTTTCATGATTATCTTTATTATTCATATCTTAGCCACAATTTTTTTCTTATGATATCACTGATCTTCTTAAAAATTATCATTTCTCTTTTATTTTTCTCCAGTTTTTTTATGATTATGGCTTTTCTTGCTTAGCACATAAAATTGTACTATTAAATATATTATGCCTAAAGATATGCACATATAATTGCCTTAAGAATACACCGTAATCAGTGCTTATGTTTGAGTTACAGAGTCATAAGCTTCCATGCTCTAAAATAGTTAATTGTGTGTGTGTGTCTCTGTGTGTGTGTGTGTGTGAGAGAGAGAGAGAGAGAGAGAGAGAGAGAGCCAGCCAGCCAGCCAGCCAGCCAATCAGACAGACAGACAGACAGACAGAGACAGAGAGAGAGAGAGAGAGAGAGAGAGAGAGAGAGAGAGAGATATTTTCTTATCAGATGGAGGAAATAACAGGTGTTTTGAACCTGAGTGAGAGACATATTGTCCAAAATAAAGCAAGTTTGATGCAATCTGCTTTAGGAAAGTTTTTTGGGAGGATTTAGGTCATGTGCTGGTTACTTATTTATTTAGTCAAGTACGTATTGGTAGTATGCATAGATATAACAGTTTATATTCATGAAATGAGTAATAAGAGGAAAACATTAGGACAGGGACAGTAGGCGCGCTGGTGCCCTTATGAACGCACTTTAACACAATGCTGTTTTATATATGTTTTCCCAGTTCTGTTTCAGGATACTTTCTATGTAATACTATTTAGCATTAATTTCTCTTTGTGCATATTGTTAGAAAATAGATGTAGTAATATGTTTCTTATTTTTGTTTGTATGAAGCCTTTCAATTATGCCCTTATATCTTGATTGTTCCTACTCATTATTATTTTAATTTAAACGTTTTTTCACAACAATGGGATAATCCTTTGTTAACCGTTTACACTCCTTTTTAGTCATGCTATTTAGTCATTCCATAGGTTAGTCTCTACAACCCAGAGATTAGACTAAGCTGTTCCAAACTTGATGGCAGAAAATATGACTTTAGCAGCAGAGTGTTCAATGCTTGGAATGCACTACCTGACTCTGTGGTTACTTCCCCAAACCCCCATAATTTTGAAACCTTAGACAGTCTATTTTGACCTCACTCCATTCCTAAGATGTCTGTAAGGAGTGTGAATAAGTGCACCAGAGTGCCTGCTCTCCCTCTCCTACTCTCCCCATTTATTTGTATCCTTCTCCTGTATTCATAATCATGTTTACACTTATATCTGTTATCATATACTTGTTTGATATAGGTAGGTAGATAGGTAGATAGGTAGGTAGGTAGGTAGATTGATAGGTAGATTGATAGGTAGATTGATAGGTAGGTAGGTAGGTAGGTGGGTAGGTAGGTAGGTAGGTAGATAGATAGATAGATAGATAGATAGATAGATAGATAGATAGATAGATAGATAGGCAGGCAGGCAGGCAGGCAGGCAGGCAGGCAGGCAGGCAGGCAGGCAGGCAGGCAGGCAGGCAGGCAGGCAGGCAGGCAGGCAGGCAGGCAGGCAGACAAACCACTTCACAGTGCTTTTACAGCCCCCTCTAAGAATTTTACAGAGTCAGCATATTGCCTCCAACAATCTGGGTTCTCATTTTATCAACCATGGAAGGATGGATGGCTGAGTCATCCTTGAACCTGGTGAGATTTGAACTGCGGAATTACAATCAAGTGGCATGCAGCATAAGTAGTCTGCTGTACTGCATTCTAACTACTACGCCACCTTGGCTCTTCAACACTATTAAAAATCATTAACAATATAAATAATCTTACTTCTGCCAAGAAATCTGCTCTATGTCTCAAGACTACGTGGATCATTATTTTTCTTCATTTTTCTCAAATAAGAACTATATCTCATTTTTAAAAATTCATCGATATACTAAAATGACTGCCACTAAAATCTGTTATGTAAAGAATAATATAATCCCATGACAGAGGGGCAAGGAAACAGTTTCAGATTTAAGCTGTAACCATTTTGTAGCAAATGAAGTGATGCTTTCATCAACTGGATTTGAAAATGCTATGTTGGAAGGAAGGAAGGGAGGAAGGAAGGAAGGGAGGGAGGGAGGGAGGGAGGGAGAGAGGGAGGGAGGGAGGGAGGAAGGGAGGGAGGGAGGGAGGGAGGGAGGGAGAGAGGGAGGGAGGGAGGAAGGAAGGAAGGAAGGGAGGAAGGGAGGGAGGGAGGGAGAGAGGGAGGAAGGGAGGGAGGGAGAGAGGGAGGGAGGGAGGGAGGAAGGAAGGAAGGAAGGGAGGGAGGGAGAGAGGGAGGAAGGAAGGAAGGGAGGAAGGGAGGGAGGAAGGAAGGAAAGAGGGAGGGAGGGAGGGAGGGAGAAAAATTGTAAACATTTGTTTTAAATAAGAAATTTTATTCTGTGTAAGCACAATAATTTAACAGGGTTTGACAATGAAATAATCTTAGACCAACATTTATAGGCAAAGTCTTTACTCTTTTCAGATGATTTCCTTTATCCATATCAAATGTTTCCGGAAAGAAGCTAAATAATTTATACGTACAATAAATATTTATTTCCCTCCAACGCTACAGTAATGGATAGCAGATTATTTATAAAAACTTTTGATGTGTGAATGCATTCAGAAGACTGCTGTTGTTTGTTTATTTATTTATCATTTTATAAAATTTCCATTATTAAATTTCTGGAAAGAGCAGTCACATCAAGCTTTTCCTGTTTTGGTCACTGTAACGTTAAAATATAAAAGCAATAAGGTAGTATGATTTGAACTGTTTTAATTAACGACAAGGCAGGGTTACTTAAAGGTTAATTAAAATGTACCTTTCTATGACTACAGGGAAAGTGTTTTATTGTAAGTAGTTCAAGTGGTCCTGCAGTTTTTCCATGTGTGCTCAGGTGCGGTAAACTTAATCTATCGATTTAACATATGCAAATAAGCGTTTGTCAGAAAGAATTAGAGTTATTTAATAAAAAAGATAAAGATTTTAAAAATATCCTATTATTTGTATAAACACATGAGATAGGTTACTAATCTCTCCCTATCAAAATAATGCCTTTACAGGGGATTAACTCAAAACATTCTATTACTGAACTCTTTATAATTTAACAAAAATGTTGTACAGGGTTAAGACTCCTTTAGTAAAATAGTTTTGTGGTGTTCTTTTGGAATACCACAGAGGCAGTAAAGTCAAACACTAAATTTTACCTTTTTGATTAAGCTCATTCTCAAAGGTGACTCCTTCCACAAAGAAAACAATAATTAAACAGGTAATTACATCACTGTCATATCTTCTGACCTTGGGAGCAAAATGGAATTTAATTTCAAAGGAACATCAAGGCTTTCTTTTCACCTTCCTTCTTGAAGTCCTCAAGGAGTGTCAGATTATTAATAGGAAATACAATAGATGAAGTAAAATAAATTGGGTGCTGTTATAGTTTTTCATTGAACTATATAATCTTTAGCCAACTCCCAACATCAAGTGGTAGGACCAGATATGGAAACATGTTTCTGTCAAAGAACTACCAATGGGAACATAAATAGGCTGCTTTCCCCATGGAGAGGGGAGCATTCAATGGGGATAGTACGTTTATGCACTATTTATTGAATACTTAATCATTTTTTTATTGTCCTTCCTTCTGTAGTACCTTAGTATGACCCTTAATTACTTTTAAAATAGGGAATAATTAAATAGTATGTTTTACCCATAAACGCTTTCGCCATTTTAATCATTATCTAGAATTGAACTTTTATAGCAATTAAAGAAAATTAAGCTACCTGCCTAATCTGTTATCATACTGAACCTTGTAGGTTCAGTACGAAACCTTAAAATGTTAATGTGCTCCTCACCAAATAATGCTGTCTATCACTTGTCCTTTTTGTGGCTATTCAAATAATGTGACTTAATCAACCGAAAAAAAGTCCAAGGACCTATTTCAAAACTTATCTTGGTCAGTAAGCCACTCTCACCCAGTAATATAATCTTTAAGTCACTCCCAGTCACATGTTTGTCAAGCCATTCCCACCTGGTCACCTGACCAGCAAGCCACTCCTACCCAGTCACAACAAGCCACACCCACAAAATAAGCCACACCCACATTTTGGCAGCCCATCACTGGGCAGGAAGAAAATGGATGGAAATATTTGCGGTTGAGAAGGAGAAAAATAATGTTGTTCCCACTGGGTAGGATGGAAGAGATGTTTTTGATCCTGGAAGAACTGCTCCTCCTTCACTTCCACTTCTTCAAACAATCCATGGTGTGGAAAGGGAAGTGGGAGCTATGAAAATATTTACTGACTCCTCGCATCCTGGACATAGTTTCACGTCCTACCCTCAAAACATCACTACAGAGCACTTCACGCCAAGACAACTAGACAAAAGAACAGTTTTTTCCCCGAACGCCATCACTGCTAAACAAATAATTCCCTCAACACCGTCAAACTATTTACTAAGTCTACTATTATTACTAGTTTTTTCCCCATCATTCCTATCACCCATTTCTTCCCACTTATAACTGTATGACTGTAACTTGTTGCTTGTATCCTTAAGATTTTTATTAATATTGATTGTTTCCTCATTGCTTATTTGACCCCTATGACAATCATGGAGTGTTGTACCTTATGATTCTTGACAAATGTATCTTTTTCTTCTATGTACACTGAGAGCATATGCACCAAAGACAAATTCCTTGTGTGTGCAATCACACTTGGCCAATAAAGAATTCTGTTCTGTTCTGTTATGTGCTGTGCTGTTCTGCTGTTCTGTGCTGTTCTGTGCTGTTCTGTGCTGTTCTGTGCTGATCTGTGCTGATCTGTGCTGTTCTGTGCTGTTCTACTCTATTCTTTTCTAGCCTTTTTCCTGTACAGAGAGCTTCCATGTTTAATCATAGCAGCAAGCTGTGTGCCTGGAAATATTTGCTGAGGTTTGTTCAGGAGTCTGATGCATTAAGTGTCTCTTTATTGCAGACAGCTGTTCCAAATGTAACATTACAAGGTTAGAGATGAATGTGTAACTGTACATACCAATAATGAGATTGTGTTGGATATTCTAAGAAGGGTCAGGAAAAAGGCATCTCATTCGGCATGTGTATACAACTATAGTAATACACTTGATATACTTTGCTATATAAAAGCAGAAAGGTCAGCTTCCAAATTAACAAATACCCTTCCTTTTTATCATTCCAATTGCAGCTTTCCCATTTCAGTTCCACGGCTTCAACAATTTTTCCCTTCCCCCCTAGGCTTATAGAATTTACACATGGTATGCTTGTTTGTATGACTGATCTCTTAAATTGGGGTTTTTTATATTATTTTTTAATATTAGATTTGTTACATTGTCTTCTTTATTGTTGTTAGGCACCCCGAGTCTTCAGAGAGGGGCGGCATACAAATCTAATAAATGAATGAATGAATGAATGAATGAATGAATGAATGAATGAATAAATAAATAAATAAATAAATAAATTCTGAGTCTGTGGAGAGGGGCAGCATACAAATCCAATAAATAAATAAATAAATAAATAAATGAATGAATAAACAAACAAACAAACAAACAAGCAAATAGATAAATAGATAGATAGATAGATAGATAGATAGATAGATAGATAGATAGATAGATAGATAGATAGATAGATAGATAATTCAGATATTAGAGGCTCTGAAAAGGAAAGGACTTCTGTCTCTGCCATAGAGAAGGGGTGGCAACAGGTAGGTGGTGATCAGAGACACCTCACTTAAGGGACTGGAACATCAATTTGTCAGTCTGTCAAGAAGCATCTTGATGCTCTCCTGATGCTCACTTCCTTCAACCCCACTGACAGTTATCCCTTTCTACTGAACCACAGGGGAATAAATGAAATAGTCTGATACAAACTAGAAGGCACTGCAAGGGACTATTAAGTGCCGTCTGGAAAAATGAAAGGCCCGAGAGCACAGCTGGTGTGTTTTCTTCCTTCCTTCCTGTAGTTTGGAAGAAAGAGAAGAACACTGTCCTATGTAGATGGTGCCTAATAAAACAATTTGGATTCTTACTTAAGGGAATACCTTTTGAAGGTGAGGTACTCTTAGCAAAAGATGAGCTGGAGTTTTCAAAAACTGTGAAAAAAGTAGTTTAAAAAAAGTTTAGAACTAAGATGCCTTAAACAAGATCTAAGTATTGCCCACAAGATCATATTCTGCAACGTCCTGCCTGTCGGTGACTACTTCACCTTTAACCACAACAACACAAGAGCACACAAAAGATTTAAACTTAATATTAACCGCTCCAAACGTGACAGTAAAAAATATGATTTCAGTAACCGAGTTGTCGAAGCGTGGAACTCATTACCGGACTCCATAGTGTCATCCCCAAACCCCCAACACTTTACCCTTAGATTATCTACGGTTGACCTATCCAGATTCCTAAGAGGTCAATAAGGGGCGAGTACAAGTGCACTAGAGTGTCTTCCGTCCCCTGTCCTATTGCGCTCCTATATCTCCTATACCTTTCTTCTATTCCCATATCTCTTCTTCTATTCTTTCATTGATATGTTCTATTACTATACCTTCTTTTCTATTATTTCTTAGATATATTTTACTATAAGTATCTCCTCTATAACCTTCATCATGTATTTTACTATGTGTATATAGATATATACCCACTAAAACCCTCATTGGGTATTGGACTAACTAACTAACTAAGTAACTAACTAAGTAAATAAATCAATAAATAAATAAGTAAGTAAGTAAGTAAGTAATTAAGTAAGTAAGTAAGTAAGTAAGTAAGTAAGTAAGTAAGTAAGTAAGTAAGTAAGTAAGTAAGTAAGTAAGTAAATAAATAAATAAATACTTGGCTTTTAAACGGAATCCTATGACAGAAAAGACTTCAGAAAATACTATCATGTTAAGTACAGTGAAGGGAACATACTTGGACTATTTGCTCCCTGCAGTACTATATCTGCTTAAGCAGTAAGACTCTATAGTCTTTAACTCAACACTGTTTCAGAGCAGTTAAAAATAGGCCTTATCTACTGGTGCCACCGTTCTATAAAACATATGCAAGTAGGATTGGAGAAACTCCAAAATGTTTAGAATTCAGGAAGGCAATTAAAGGCCTGTTGTTTTAGAAATCTCTTGAAGATTGAAGTAGTTGGTGCTTATCTATAGTGGAAAGTGTTTGCTTCATGAAACAGGATTAATGATTAATAAATACTGATAGTATTTATTTTATTTATTTTTATTTATTCACTTGTCCAATACACAAATACATAGGAAGAAAAATAGACATGTAGTAATATATATAAGGGTAAAGTGAACTTAGAGGAGAGGATATATGAAAGAAAGAAAATATATATGATAAGTGAGAGAAAGGAAAGACAATTGGACAGGGGACAAAAGGCACACCAGTGCACTTATGTACGCCCCTTATTGTTGTTTACCTTATAACAGACAAATTTTATTCTGCTACAGTCACTGCATTGAAGTAATTTATAATCCTGAGTAACAAATACATGAACCATGGAACATAGAATTGAGAGGACTTTGGAGGTCTTCTATTCCAACCCCATGCTCAAGCAGGAGATCTCATACCCTTTCAGACATACAGTTGTTCATTCTTTTCCTAAAAAGCTCCAATGATGGAGGCTTTCTCACAGTTTCTGGAGGAAGCCATTCTATGGATAATTTGTTTTCACTATCAGGAAATGTCTTCTAGTTCTATGTTAAATCTCTCGTTAATGGTCTTCTACCTGTTATTTCTTCTTTTGTCCTCAGGTACTTTGGTTGGCCTCAGGACAACCTTCTTCTCTGTGACAGCCCCTCAAGTATTGTAATGCCCGGCCGGTGACTTCACTCCCTGGCCTGGATTTGTTGCAGGGCCAGGGAGACACGGCCCTCTGGCGCAGCCACCATCTTGAAAGCCGGGAACTCGCTATTGCCGATGACGTCGTCGGGGGCGGAGCCTGCCAGCCCTATATAAAAGGCTGTGCAGGCTCGGGGCCTCCTTTTCACCCCTGACGACGAGCAGCGAACACCCGCCCCGCCTTCCCTATCTTTCAGTGTGCCACTGTGGGTCGCCCTTAGGGGGCCGAATAGGAATTTTTGGCGGTCCCAGCATTTTCTGCGACCGTTTTTTCGCCTATTCCACACTGTGGTGATGGATAGGCGGTTAGGGGGTGCTTCACCCCCTTTTAGGCTAATTGGCTTACCTTTGGTCATTTGGGTAGGCAGGTTAGGGGTGGAAAACTGGGTGGTGGTTTAGCAACTGCGTGTTCTCCGTTGGGGATGATTGACAGGTTCTCTCCAAAGGCTCATGGTGACTAGCCGATCTGAGCAATTGGGGGGAACCTGTCTTTGGGTCCCGCCCATTTCTTTCCCCTTGTAGGGGTTAGACGGTGAGACCTCCCACATGCAGGTGTGTGGCAGAGATCCAGGTGAGGGCGGTTGCCCAGAAAGTTTTTCTGACATCATTTTCCGCCCCGGAAGTAATTGTTTGACCCTGTGGGTCCTTGTTAGGGTTTTTAGTTAAATTTGTGCTAATTTAATGAATAAATTATGCAAATTTAATTAATAAAAATGACCCATTTTTAAATCCAGCTCTTGTGTCCGTGTTGTTACTCCGCCTCTGCTGCAAAAGGTTGCTATCATATTTTCTCTAGTCCTTATCTTTGTTAGACTAAACATACCAAGTTCTCTCAATTGTTCATGGTATAGTTTAGCCAGCAATCATTATTGTTTTTCCTCTCTGCACAAATAATTACAGTTTTAAATGTTTTCTCTTTTATAAAGTTATACTTTACCCCTTAAAGTCTGAGAGTTCAAGATGTCAGGAGATAGCTTTAAAAAAGTTAAAATTGTTATAAAGTAGGTGAAATTTGCAAATCTATTTATTATTGTTGTTATATTATGATTGTGTTGTTGTTCCTCTCTTTGCAGTTTGTTTATAGTCTCCTTAGAGGCAGATATTTCAGGCAGAAGAATGGGGTACGTCTAAACATACACCATACATTTCAAAGCATAATATTTAGTTCTTAAAATAAACTTTGGCTCTCTTGAAACCCACCAAAGACTTTTCATGAAATAATTCATAAAATTCATATTGACTTAAAATGGAACTTATAGAAAGGAAGGAATAGGCAAGGGATCTATTATATATGATTCATTTAGTGCTGAACTGAGTATTTAGAACTGTTTGTCAAACTGTCAGTAATTCATTTAAAATAGTACTGGGTCTTTATTTATCCAGAGAATTTTAGTGATTCATGAATGTTTCCCCAAAGAATTTGGATAATTTTTACAAAGTTTTCACAAAAGTGAAATTTAAAAAAATGAACGGAACCTACCCAGCCACCTCCAGTTGAGATATTGCAGTATATTTGTGGTTTAACTCTTCCATAAAACAACAACTCTGATATTTTTGTAAACCAGTTAGAATAAATTACTTTGATATTCTGAAATGTTCAAGTTGTTTTATGTTAAGAATTTTCAAGCACATGATTGTAGTCTGAAAACCATGATGTAAACAAGTTGGAATCTATGATCAGCTCCAACCATCTGAAGCAATTCTGTTGCTTGTGCAAAGAAGAGCTCACAAAGGAGGATGTAGCATGTTGGAGGTGGCTAACGTTGCAGAGCAAAAGTAGAAACTCTGGCATCTTTATGACCTGTGGACATCAACTCCCAGAATCCCTGAGAGTCTGGCTTAGGAATTCTGGGAGTTGTAGTCCACAGGTCATAAAGATATCATAGTTGCCCACCCCTGTGGAGCTATGAGCAATTCTACCCCCATTCTGTACTTTTGCACTTTCCTCTCTATTTTGCTTACATGTATTTTAATGCCATTTTAAAATGTAAGATCTTTATTGCTTTAATATTTTAGTCTGCCTTTAATCAGGTGTATAAGTTGCCTAGTCTCAAACCTCTGGCAAGATGGGTGATGTATAAGTCTGATAAATAAATGAAACCATATGGAAAGTGAGTAACTCATTGTTAAAATCTTAAAGAAATGTTTTATAAATATCATTTGTATATGACATCAGAAAAAATATCTAACATTTATAAAGGTACTTCAAATTTCTATTAGAAATGTGAAAAACAAGATGACACTTTTATCATATTTTGTGGATGGGTAAACAAGCTTGAAAACAGAATTCTTTTAATTTCTTATTTGCCCCGGAAGCGGAGTAAAGACACTGAGACATATTGTGGATTAAATAATGGATCATTTTATTAAATTAACATAAATTTAAATAATGTAGCTTTAAATACGTAAATTTAAATATTTAAATTCAACATAACTAAGGACCTGCAGAGGCCAAAACTAACGGGGCAGAAATTCCTACCAGAAACTTCCTTGGCAACATTGGGCAAAAACTCCTTGCTGAACCAGGTGAAGGTAGCCACCTTCACCTGGATCCAAGCCACACCCCTTAGTCATGTGGGAGGAGCTCACCCTCCAATCCCCATGGGAAATTGTATCTGGTGATTCCCATGGACATCCTCTCTCCAATCCCCGACGTTGTTCCAACCTCTAGTTCCTGGAGAGAGGCGGTCCATCACCCTTTAAAAGGATGCCCAAAGGAGCATGCGCAGTTGCTTCTAATTGCCCATTTCTGCCCCTAACCTGCCACGGAGGGGGGCCAAAAGCCGAACTTCCGGTTTCACTGGAAACCGGAAGTTCGGGGCTCCGTGGAGCCGCCAGCAGCATCCCCCTGCTCCAGGGGCATTTATTGCCAAATTGCTTTAACTATTAGTCGTTCAGATTCTTGTAGAGAGTTTAAGCTTGCAATAAATCTATATACCCAGTTGAACTGCCTGGATTTACTGATTTCTCTGCTGGGTGACAATTGTATTGCAAAAAGATGGAAAGATCTGGAGGACTGGTTGGTGAATTTGACACAACTTGCTGAAATGGTTACATTGACTTGTTTGATTAGAGAAGCACAATGTCTACCTTTGTTTAATGATTGGAAATCTCTTACACCCTTTTTACTCAAAAAGGGTGTAAGAGATTTCCAATCATTAAACAAAGGTAGACATTGTGCTTCACTAATCAAACAAGTCAATGTAACCATTTCAACAAAATGAAGTTGTGATTTATGGTCTTCCTGATTAGGCAGGATAGACAGAAAGAAGAAAATCATGGTATAATTTAGAGAATGAAAGGTTAAAATATAATTGTACCTATATTTTCTGTAAAAAAAGGAAAGGATCAGATTTCAGTCTTTAAATCTTTTTTGGGGCCTACTTACATTTTTTTTTCTTTTTGCACTTTTAGCTTTTTCTTTCATCTCTTTTCTTTCTTCTTTAGTTTTCATTAGTTCTTACTATTGTTGGTAAAAAATTTCATATATAAAAAGGAAGCTATTTCCTCTGATCACCTCAATTCTGCTAGGATGAGATTTGTAATGCAACCCCAAGGCCAGCAATAATTTATTCTTATGAGATACATGGATTTATGGATTATGTTGCATAATAGGGACTATTACAATGAATGCAGATTGCCCATGAACTGTAAAAGAACAGCTGCAGTAGGGATGGAGACATTTTATTAGTCCAAGATGTGTTATTTTCCTTAAGATATCAAAAGGCAGAGGGTACTAGAAAGTAATATAGTATATCTGCTGCATCTAAATCATGACATCTGTTTTAAAGCTGAAATGGTAAACTGTTTTCTTTGACATAGGATGACATATTAATCTTCAGATTTGACAGCAAATTAGGATTTAGTTGGCAAATTAAATTGTATTCCTGACTGGAAAGTGATGAGAAATTTGGGCCTAGAAAGCCTAGAACTACGGCGCCTAAAACACGATTTGAGTATTGCCCACAAGATCATATGCTGCAACGTTCTACTGGTCAATGACTACTTCAGCTTCAACCACAACAACACAAGAGCACGCAACAGATTCAAACTTAATACGAACCGCTCCAAACTTGACTGTAAAAAATATGATTTCAACAATTGAGTTATTGAAGTGTGGAACTCATTGCTGGACTCAATTGTATCAACCCCTAACCCCCAACATTTCTCCCTTAGATTATCCATGATTGACCTCTCCAGATTCCTAAGAGGCCAGTAAGGGGCATACATAAGTGCACTGGTGTGCCTTTCATCCCCTGTCCAATTGTCTTTCCTTTCTCTCACTAATCATATATATTTTCTTTCTTTCATATATCCTCTCCTCTAAGTTCACTTTACCCTTATATATATTACTACATGTCTATTTTTCTTCCTATGTTTTTATGTATTGGACAAATGATTAAATAAATAAAAATAAAAAATAAATATTTGGAAAGTTGGAACGCTGAGTCAACTTTGAGTTGGTCAGAATCGAACTGCTGGCAATCGGCAGAATTAGCTTACTATTCACCATTCTAACTACTGCAAGGCTCTTTATATATCAACTAATTATAACAAATAGAAAGTAAAGTAAAAGCAAACAATTGTAGGAAAGTGGTAAAAAACAATTAGAAAGGAGATGCTATAGCTAAGGGAGAATCTCCAAGGCTTATTCCTTCCTATTCTTTAAAGTTTTAGGATAATAATATCTTGCCTAGTTATTTTTAAAATCTATCTACACTTAATAAAATAATAATAATACTAGATGACATGTTATCTACTAACCATGACTTGTTGAAGATTCCACAGATGTGAGTGTTACAATATATATTTTTTCTTATGGGAGAAGGCAAAGGCTGCTAATTTTAACATAAAGTAAACAATCACAGCTACATTTGAATTATAAAGATTAATACACTTAGGGCTTTAAATGCAAATGTTTAGAAATGTCCTTGCTTGCTTTAAATAGGGACATAACTTCATTTTAAAAATAATGGTTCCTTTCGTAATTGCAACCTAAATTTCCTTTAAAAAAAAGAATAGGTTGTAGCTGTTAAGATGTATTTGTATATTTACTCAGATACTAACGGAGAGAATATCTTAATGAGAAGATCACTAATGACAGCTAAGTAAATTTGTGCTTGCTATCATCCACAATGCTCCTAAACAATGTGCAGACATAAGAAAAGAATGAATTTTACCATGCAATATCTGTTACGTGAAATTAAATTCAATTAGACTCATAATTAGAATTCTATAATAACTGAGAATTTCTGTGTGGTATATATAGAAAATGTGCCTTGCAGGGAGGTTCCTTGGAAGAAATATAGAGAATTATATAATTGTATCAATACAGGAGAGGTGTGGATGAATGTGACTCTAAAAATACATTGAAAGAGTTACTTTAAAATGTGAGAGGGCACGAAGAACCTCTTTTCAGATGATGAGAATCCATTCTCACTATAGACGTCAAATATACTGTAAGAAAAGAAAATGGATGCAATCTCCCCCTGCCCCCCCCCCCCCCCCCCCCCCCGGAAACACTCAGGATAACCTGGACTAATCAGGCTTTTCTTGTGTTTAAGACTATGACGCTCCAAGCTTTCTAAGCCTAGGATTTCAGGTCTGGTTGACTATGATATACTGTTGCAAGTACAGGAGTGGAGGACTCTTCTCGTAAAGTATCTCTGGACGGTTTCTAATGTATTTATGGCCAAAATGCAGTGTGCGTTCCAGACAGATGAGCTGTATTCAAGGATTGGTCTGGCAAAAGTTTTGTATGCTTTTGTTAGTAGAGTGATATTAGCGGAGAAGAAGCTATGTAGGATTAGGTTAACAACTCTTAAAGACTTTTTTGCGATGTTGTTCCAGTGGGCTTTTGAACTTAGGTCAGTAGCCCTTCCTGGTATATTAGCTTTAGTCAGAAGTGGTATTCACTTATTTTCTCTCCCGGTGTGCAAATGTGAGCACGTGCATGGTTTTGCTCTGCTTGAAGATGCCACCTCCATGCATGTGTGTGGCCTTCCATTCATGTGCTTTGCTCATGAGTGCAGTTTGCACACATGTGCACATCTTCAAAATGTGCCTAAATAGAATGGCAGAATTAGCACCAGGGCGGGGGAAGACCCTACCCACAGGTCACTACTATTGGATTGCCTGAACTGATGGGAACTGGCTGAATACCACTTCTAATTTTAGTGTATCATCTTCACTGTTCTACCAGTACCCCTTTCTTCTTCAATTGTTTGTTTTACTTGCAACATTTCACTAAATGCTCATTTCAATTGATCTGATACGTTCTAATAATGATAGCTGTAATTTCTTCCATTTCTCTAATTCCTGTTTTGTTTGGTTTACTAATTTATCGTAATTATTTTTTTTAATAGATGAGCATTTATTTGTTATTATTATACCCAAGTATTTGTTTTTGTTGTTGTTGTTTAGAAACCTAATGTTCTTTCTAATTAATCTTTTTGTTTTATTTCATATTTTTAATTTAAAATTTAGTTTTTTGTTTATTAATTTTCAATTCTGCTGACTCTCGGTATTCCTCTATTTTATGTCCAGATTCCACAGGCTTTTATAAGAAAAATACCAAGTCATTGACAAATGCTTGCAATTTATATTCCTTGTTTCTAACTGTAGTTCTTTTGATTTAGCGGTTGTTTCAAATTTTATTCAGTAATGTTTCCAATGTTAGAATGAAGTGCAGAGGTGACATCAGACATATCTGATGGACTCCTTTGGGTATCTGGAATGATTGGGTCATATCGCCATTTATAATAATCTTGGTTGTCTGTGAGTTATAAATTGTTACTATAATCTTCTCAAATTTATTGCCGAATTTCATTTCTTTAATCAACCTTATTATGTATTGCCAATTTACATTGTCGAACACTTTTTGCATATTCAAGAAATCAAAAGTTATCTGCTTTTCTGGATGTGCTTCATAGTATTCCAATATATTTAAAACAACTCTTGTATTGTTCTTGTCTGTCGCACTGGTAAGAATCTGTTTTGATCCGAATGAATGATTTTGTTTAATATTTTTTAATTTCCTTCTGCCATGATTGTCATAAAAATTTTGCAGGCAGCGTTCAAGAACAAAATTGGCCTATAATTTTGAATTTGGTTTTTCTCAACATCTTTCCTAATCATGGTGATATATGTCTCCCTCCACATACTGTATTCGGTATCCTGGCTCATGTAAGTGTGTTATTGTATAATTCTAATAAAGTTACCCATTTTTGAATGGAATTCCTCTATGAAACCATCTGGTCCTGATGATTTGTTATTATTTTACTTCCTTTAGATAGTTAATTATTTTATCTATATATGTTGGGTCCTGTCTATACAAATCTATATAATATTCTGTAGCTATTTTTTTTGTCTTTTCATCTGTATGTTGTACTTTTCCGATTTTATCTATTAATTGATAAGTTATTCTATTGTCTTTTTTCTTTTTGATTTTGTAGGTCAACCACCTACTAGGCTTGTTGGCTGTTTCAAAGAATGCTTGTTTAAAAAAAACTAATATCTTTTATATATTCCTGTTGTTCTATTAGACTTAGGTTATGTGTGGCTTCCATTAATGATTTATATATATTGTCATATTTGGTTTGGTTCTTTTTGGAGTTTATATTCCAACTGCTTAATATATTTTAACTTTTTGTTTGTAATCTAGCCATTTGTCTTTATTTTTCTTTACCATATAGGCAATTGTTATTCCCCTTGTATATGCTTTTAATGTGTCCCATAAATTTTGTATAGTTGTCGGTTGCTGTTTATTCTGATTCATAAAAAAATGTATTTCTTTGGTTATTGTTCGTATGAATTCTTCTTCTTGCAATAATTTTGTATTTAGGGTCCATCTCTTTTTGATTACTTTAGTTTTCTACATTTTCACATATTATTGGTAAGGAGAATATCAGAATATCAGAAGACCAGAATATCTCCGAGACCGCCTTCTGCTGCATGAATCCCAGCGACCGATTAGGTCCCACAGAGTCGGCCTTCTCCGGGTCCCGTCAACTAAACAATGTCAGTTGGTGGGCCCCAGGAGAAGAGCCTTCTCTGTGGTGGCCCTGACTCTCTGGAACCAGCTCCCCCCAGAGATTAGAACTGCCCCTACCCTCCTTGCCTTTCGTAAACTCCTCAAAACCCACCTTTGTCGTCAGGCATGGGGGAATTGAGATATCTCCCCCGAGCCTATATAATTTATGTATGGTATGTTTCTAGGTATGTCTGTTTAAAAATAAATAAATAAATAAATAAATAAATAAATAAATAAATAAATAAATAAATAAATAAATAAATAAACAAACAAACAAACAAACAAACAAACAAACAAACAAACAAACAAACAAACAAGCAAGCATATTGGTCCAATCCAAACTCAATTGAGGTATCTTGGTTGAATATATGGACACTGTTGGGCAGTTTTTATTTCAGTTGATGTTTCTCCATATACCATAGTTACACTTTTTCCATTTAAAAGTGATGTGATAACCTGACAGATGTTTTTGATATATGACAGAGATGGCTTAACCTGTTCAGTATTTTTGATAGAGGAATCAATGCAGTGGCAAATAGCAGTGATATTGAGCTTCCAGAAGTATTTCTCTCTTGATATTATCATGTCTCCAATATATTACCATTAACCAGCAACTGTGTCTTCCATTGTGCCATTTATTTTTGTACAAGTTTCTGATATTTCTATTGACTCATTTTTTCCTAGGCATTTGATCATCCAATCACGTGACAGAGAGTCAAATGTCATCTTGCAATTAATCCATGCTGCACCCAAGTTGGTCTTCTTTTTCATATAATATAATTATTATTTTAAAACACTATAGAAGCTTATACTCAGGGAAGTATTTTAAGATTTTAGCTGAATTTAGTAATGCCCAATTCTCTTTGAAAAGCTTGGAAGTTAATTTCAACTGATTTGTTTGGCATCTAGCCCCATTCCTGAAATTATGTGCTAACCACACATCCATCAAGAATTTACTTAGTGAATAACAATCACAGTATATGTCAGATGACTTTTTCCTGTCAACTCAAATTACCTGCAATTACATTCCACATAGCTAACAGGTTGATAGAATGTAATCTTAAACATAAAGCCAAATTAAAAATAGATAAAAAGTCATTTCCCTGCTTCTGAAAGCTACATTTTTTCTCTCTTTTGGGGGCTTTGTACTTTCTGATAATTCTTTTAATGTCACAGATGTTAATCGCCTTTCTCTATTCTTTTGTGGTTCTAAGAGAGGACACCATAAATCACATAAGTTACATTAACACAAAGACTGGGTCAAGTGGATATAATAAATCAGCTTCCGAAAGACCTTTAGTCTTACTAATTCTTCACATTTGTTCTATGGATTTTGTTAGACTGATTGAGGCTTTAAATGTAATCTTGTGGAAACTAATTTAAGCTTTTGTTAGGCTGTCATTGGTAAGGAGTTCTGAGATTCTGAGATTTCAAAAAAAAGTTAAAAGTATTCAAGAGAACAATTAGCTGACTTTGACGGCAGACGGATATCAGATGGATTGCTTCTTGATTCTTTTCACAGGATCAGACTTGCAATGATTTGACACAACACTAAGATTCAAGTTAGACCAAAAATGTGGGATTCTTAAACACATTTTATGACTACAGTGATCTCTCGGTTAGCGCGGGGGTTACGTTCCAAGACCTCCCGCGCTAACCGATTTCCGCATTATACTGGATGCGGAAGTAAAAACCACCATCTGCGCATGTGCGCCATTTTTTTCATGGCCGCACATGCGCAGATGGTGGAGTTTGCGTGTGGGCGGCGGGGAAGACCAAGGGAAGATTCCTTCAGCCGCCCAACAGCTGATCTGCTCCGCAGCGCGGAAGCAGCGAGGAGCCGAAGATGGGGTAAAGGCAAAGGGGAAACCCCATCTTCGGCTCCTCGCTGCTGCCGCGCTGCGGAGCGGATCAGGTGTTGGGCGGCTGAAGGAACCTTCCCTTGGTCTTCCTGCCGCCCAGGCAAAGGGGAAACTCCAAGATCGCTTGCCGCTTGCCGCTTTGCAGCTTGGAGCCTTGCTTCGCCTCCTTCGCTGCAATAGGCAAGCGGCAAGCGGCAAGCGATCTTGAGAGAGAGAAAGGAGGGCGACTTGCCAGTCCACGCCCCCCTGGATGAACAGCCTCGCATGGCCCCAGCGCCGGGCTCCGCTGTTGCCTCCGCCCCCATTCGGCTCTGCAGCTGAGAGGCCTTCCCGGCAGAGCCCTCCCCAACAGCTCCCGCTGCCAGCGCAAAAAAGAAAAGAAAAAGAAATCCCCAAAAGAGGCAGGCACAAAGCAGGGGCACAAGGGGAGCTGCCCGGCAGAGGTTGCTTTTTTTCTTCTCGTGGGCAAGTGGAGGGGGGGAGAGAGAAGGGAGGAAGAGAGTGTGAGAGAGGAAGAAAGAGAGAGAGAAATGATAGAAAAAAGGGGAGAAAAAAGAGAAATGAGAAAATGATTGAAGCATAGTGACAGGAAAGAAAGAGAAAGAGACAGAGAAGTGACTCTTGGTGATGACGTATGACGTCATCGGGTGGGAAAAACCGTGGTATAGCAAAAAAACCCGTGGAGTATTTTTTAATTAATATTTTTTGAAAAACCGCGTTGCAGCGTTTCGCACTAATCGAGACCGTGCTAATCGAGGGATCACTGTACTTCTCAAAAAACTATTTTAAAAAAAACACACCACACCTTTATTAAAAGTTTTGAATAAAATAACAAAGGGAGTACAGTGAAGGATGATGGAGGAAAATTTAAAGTTCCCACAAATAGAACTGGGGATCTTATATTTAGAATAATGTTTTGTTGGAAAGGTGGACAGCCTTAATTTTGATTAACAAATGACTAATAAAAAGCAAACAATGTTATAAAATAGTTAATACTGCCTGTCTCTATAAATAAGGTGCAATTAGATCTTAAGAAAAGAATCATCAAGGACATGGAATCTCCAATATTTATGTTAATATGATCGCTATATTTTCAATCCAGGTTTCCAAATTTTCAAGTCCATATGGGACAGCAGACGATCTGATGGAGGCCAGTAGCAGTGATAGCAGGTGTGATCTTACTCATGGCTGGCTGAAAAATGATTGTTGCATTATAATTTATGGAAAAAAATATTTTAGTTGTACATTATATTAATAAGTCTTATTTTTGATGATTTTATATTTAAAAATACAATTTTTGGTTTGGCCAAAGTTATATCTTTTATAAACATACAAAAAAACAAAAAACATGTTCCATTCAAAGTTTTATTTATTTATTTATTTTATTTTATTTTATTTATTTATTAGATTTGCATGCCGCCCTTCTCCGTAGACTTGGGGCGGCTCACAGCAACAATAAAACAATGTACAACAAATCTAATAATTTAAAAACACTAAAAACCCCATTATTAAATGCAAACATACAAACAACCATACCATGCAGAAACTGTATAGGCCCGGGGGAGATATCTCAATTCCCCCATGCCTGACGGCAGATATGGGTTTTAAGGAGTTTACGAAAGGCAAGGAGGGTGGGGGCAGTTCTAAGATGTGCCTTGTGACACATGGAAGTGAAAATTGGAGTTTGAAAAAGTTATAGAGGAAGATCATTGATAATTTCTAAACTCCAGTTTAGAAAGACCAATACCATGGATAGTCAAGTAAACAAACCAAAATTCAAATCAATCCAGAGGTTCAATTTACCTTTGGGAAAATTATATGAAGACCTAGCTCAGTGACGGCAAACTTATGGAACGGGTGCCACAGGTGTCACACGGAGCCATATCTGCTGGTACGCGAGCCGTTGCCGTAACTCCGCTTCAATGTGCATGTGTGTGCTAGCCAGCTGATTTTTGGCTCACACAGAGGCTCTGTGAGGGCGTTTTTGGCTTCCAGAGAGCCTCCGGTATGGGGGGGAAGCCTTTGGAGCCTGGAAAGAGTGAAACACAAGCTTACTGGTCCCACCAGAAGTTGGGAAACAGGCCATTTCCAGTCTCTAGAGGGCTTCCGGAGGGGTGGGGAATCTGTTTTTGCCCTCCCCAGACATTGAATTATGAGTGTAGGCACTCGCACATGTGACATAGCATGCATGCACAGTCTGTCGGCACACGAGGGAAAAGAAGGTTCGCCATCACTGACCTAGCTCTTTAGGTTTTCTGAAAGGTGAAAAGAAAAGAAAAATAGAGAAAAGAGTGATGGATTAAGGCAGCTGGAAGTGCATGTTGGAAGATCTGCAATACTGGATTGTTATGGAGAAAATATATTGGTATGATTACTAAAAGACAACAATGATTTAATGGCACATAATCAATTCAAATAGGACAATTTGAATTCTTAGCAGTAATTGGCCAACTCTGGCATTTTATAATCTGCACTGGCTTCTAGTACAATCGGGGACCAATTTCAAAGTATTGAAATGTAGCTCAAAGAAGGAGAGACAAAGCTTATTTGAAGCATTATCTTTCCTCCCTTAAAAGCCTGTCCATAGCGAAGATCAGCTTTTGTTCAGATTTCCTTCTAAATAAGTTGAAGCAGATGTTCCCTAAGGAAATGGCTTTTTTCATTAATGCATCATTTATAGTGAGGTGTTCTGCTTAGAAATACAGTCTTGGTGCCAATATTGAAATCTTTTTAGAAGCGTAGGAAGACATTTATATTTTTCTAAAGCTTTTGCAGATTTAGAAAAAATGCTTTAAATTCAGGGCTTGACAAGCTGGCATCTTTCAAATGTTTCAGATTTAACTTCTATCGATCTGACTAGTGAATGGTAAATAATTGTGGATGGCATTTGTTTGCTTGCTGTTGTTGTTTTTAAATACCTGCCAGTACTAGGTAATATGTTGTGGTTAGCTCTGGCCCAGCTCCTGCCCCAAGGAATGTGCAGGTGGATGTGGGGGAAACATCCACATGCCACAGGCCTGTTTTGCTCCCAATGGAATCTGCCAACGAAGCCTCCTCTGACCAAGGAAGCGGGAGTGACAGGGAAGAGGGGAGTTTGGCAGACAGCCTAGGAGGAGATCAATCATCTGTATCATCCCTGGATTCTGAACAAGAATTAATGACACATCCATGCATGTGTAGAGTGATGCATAGGAGACAACAACTGAAGGATTATTACAAGAAAAAATGAGGCCACCTGTGGTTGGGTGGGGCTGCTGCTAGAGATAAAAGTGCAGCTTGGTGTTTTAGCCTCATGGCAGTTTATCTGATTCATTGTTTCATCAGGATCGTGGGTTTTGTGCTGTTCAAGATTGTGTGGGGACTCTCTGGACTTTAGAATTGGACTCAATTTCCCAGTTATTGGGTGAGCAATTGGATTGCATTTAACCTGTGCCTTGTGTGTACCAGAAAATCCCTTTGACATTTAAAAAGGGAGCTGTTTCTGTTTTTCTGGTTATAAAAACTTTTGGGTTTTCCTTTTATCGTGTGGTGTGTGTCTTCCTGGACTAATTACCCTGTAATTACGGGCGGTTGAAACACGCCGGCAGAACAGTAATATAAACAAATATAATCCAAAACATCTAGAGTTATACACCAAAAGATAAGGAGAGAAAAATATCTTTGTGCTTTTTTCTCCCTAGATTTTTTAAACATTATTGATACAAATACTGTTATTGTTTCATTATTCTTTTTCATTCTTAAAACACCCAGAGCATTATTGAAAATGGGCAGCAATAGCCCATTTAAAACTGTCCATAAATGTTAGATGGATGGATATCCCCCCCCCGTCCCCCCAAAAAGCTCAATTGTGAGCAATTTGTATTGGCTTGTAGGTTTATGAAAAAAATATTTAAAAATGAAAGCAAAATGGCATCTTTAAATTACTCCAAAACAGGTCAAAAGCAAAGATGTAGGTGGAATCTTGTAATGCACCAAGTGGGGGGGATTACAAGATTACAAGATGCTTTTGATCTGTTTTGGAGTAATTTAGACTTTATACCAATGAGATCTCGTTCAGCATTATATTGTCAAATCATTTATATCTCTCACTAAGAAAGGACTGGTCCCTCAATAGAATACCTGCTGGTGACCTAAATCCCCGGCCCGTTTTGCAGCAGGGCCAGGGAGACACTTTTTTTGGCGCAGCCGCCATCTTGGATTGGCCAACTTTGGGAGGCTTCGGCCTACACAATGACGTGTCCAGGGCGGGGCCTGCTAGCCCTATAACACACACAGAGAGAGAGAGAGAGAGAGAGAGAGAGAGAGAGAGAGAGAGAGAGAGAGAGAGAGAGAGAGAGATTTATATTCCATACCAAAAGATATAAAAGCTTGGACAGACTCCTCAAATCTTTGATGTGTGTACAAATGGCTTTCAGGCCTTTTCAGGTAAGAAAACCTCATGAATGAAAAGGCCGAGGAAGTTAATAACCATCTTTTCAAGATCTCTGGGAGGTGCTGTAAATATGATTTTTCTGTCTTTTCCATTTCTGCCACACAGAGTTTGTTTCAAAGTAATTTTCTTTCTTTTTTTAAAAAGAAACCTTTGCATTTGAAGAGGTGCTGGGAAAGTTTTAAGGGGCAAAAGGGGTGCTTTTGGAGATACTTTGGCATATTGTAAATCTTATTCCCTAAATGGGCCTTGACTAGTTTTGGTTTCAAGGTGGCAGCATTGGATATGCTCAGGGGTGGGTTCTGACTTACCTCACTGCCAGTTCACATGCGCAGAAGCAAAAAAAACAAGATGGTGGCAAGAGAGCCAGTTTAGGGGTGTGGCCAGCCGGCCATAGCTGCCAGTTCAGCAAGTGGGGGAAAATTCCTACTACCAGTTCTATAGAATCAGTCCGAAATGGTAGGAACCCATCTCTGGATACGCGCCATAAAACTTGGCATATATTCAAGCTAGTAAAATTATTTATTTATTTTATTTATTTATTCATTGGATTTGTATGCCGCCCCTCTCCGTGGACTCGGGGCGGCTAACAACAGTGATAAAAACAGCATGTAACAATCCAATACTAAAACAACTAAAAAAAACCTTATTTATAAAACCAAACATACATACAAACATACCATGCATAAATTGTAGAGGCCTAGGGGGAAAGAATATCTCAGTTGCCCGATGCCTGACGGCAGAGGTGGATTTTAAGGAGCTTACGAAAGGCGAGGAGGGTGGGGGCAATTCTAATCTCTTAGTTGGTTCCAGAGGGCCGGGGCCGCCACAGAGAAGGCTCTTCCCCTGGGTCCTGCCAAACTAGATACTTTATCTGCAGAGTTCTCAAATATATGTTTAAAATCCAGATGTTTAAACTCCCTAGGAAAATGTTTTTAAAAGGAAAGTGAACACAAGAACACAGGTGCACAATCTGAGGTTACTTGGGGGAAAGATGGGAAGCAACGTAAGAAAATATTATTTTACCGAAAGAGTAGTAGATGCATGGAACAAACTTCCAGCAGACGTGGTTGGTGAATCCACAGTCACTGAATTTATGCCTGGGATAAACATATATCCATCCTAAGGTAAAATACAGGAAATAGTATAAGGGCAGACCTGATGGACCATGAGGTCTTTTTCCTGCCGTCAATATTCTATGGTTCTAAGAAGCATCTTAAATTTTGAAGTGGACTCATTGAATGGACAAAACCATGTGCACAGTCCCACAGCTTTCTCATTGGAAGTCAGTCCCTCTCCAAATAGCATATAGATCACAAACCAATGAAGGAAATATGTAGTTAGGTAAGACTAGTGTAGTTCTAAAAGTATTATAAATGCAGTACAATGAACCATATACAGTGATACCTCGTCTTACAAACGCCTCGTCATATAAACTTTTCGAGATACAAACCCAGGGTTTAAGGGTTTTTTGCCTCTTCTTACAAACTATTTTCACCTTACAAACCCACCGCCGCCGCTGGGATGCCCCACCTTTGCACTTCCATTGCCAGCGAAGCACCTGTTTTTGTGCTGCTGGGATTCCCCTGAGGCTCCCCTCCATGGGAAACCCCACCTCTGGACTTTTGTGTTTTTGTGATGCTGCAGGGGAATCCCAGCAGGGAAATCCCAGCAGTGCAAAAATGGGCTCTTCACTGGCAACGGAAGTCCGGAGGTGGGGTTTCCCAGTGAGGGGAGCCTCAGTGAAATCGCAGCATCGCAAAAACACAGAGGTCCGGTGGTGGGGTTTCGAGGACTTCGGTATTTTTGCGATGCTACAATTTCACTGATGCTCCCTTCGCTGGGAAACCCCACCTCCAGACTTCCGTTGCCAGCGAAGCACCCATTTTTGTGATGCTGGCATTCCCATGCTACGATTCCCCTGCAGCATCACAAAAACACAGAAGTCCAGAGAGCCTCAGGGAATTCCCAGCAGCGCAAAAACGGGCTCTTCGGCTGGCAAAAGGAGTGAATTTTGGGCTTGCACGCATTAATCGCTTTTCCATTGATTCCTATGGGAAACACTGTTTTGTCTTACAAACTTTTCACCTTAAGAACCTTGTCCCGGAACCAATTAAGTTTGTAAGACAAGGTATCACTGTAATAGAATCCCATGTATTCCCTGGATCAGGCTCATTCTTGAATCATTTTTCTTTGGTAACAAAGTCTTACAAGAAAAAAAAAACCATGAGCAAATCAATATATACAGTAAGTGTGTGCTTTTAGAAGACTTGGCTTGATCACTTTGAATCACTCTTATTTTTAAAAACCTACTTTGGTTCTGCTTATTTACAATTAACATTTTTTTTTTACAATCACAAATTTCTCACTTAACCAAAAACCTTTTGGGCTCAACTGTGATAATAAGTTGAGGACTATCTTAAGTGAGTTAATTGTGTGCATTGTTGGCATGGAAGCATCTGTGCTGGTATGATGTTTCATTGATAAGTGTAAAATGTTCTGTTATGTTTAATGCTATTTTATTCAGCAGCATCAACAGCAATTGGGAAGGATCTTAACTATTCCTTACTCTCTTTTGTTACATTATTGGCAATTATCCTTGTCTTGATGTATATAGTAAATGCCCCTTTTTCTGACAATAATTTTCTTCCACAGATTTTTGTCATCTTTTTTCACATCATTATTGTATCAATCGTTCTTTTTCATACATCCCATTAACATAATTCAACAACAGTGAATTTTGTGGCTTTTGTTCTAAGTCTCTTCCCTCCCACTGATTTTCCTTCCATTCTATAATTAATTTATCTTCTATTACTTTTTCTTTAAAGATTGGTCCTTTTTTAAGTGTCAGTCTGCTTTCATTTTCATTTAATTTACCACTGCACTTTCTCTCTGTCCAATCCCCACCCCAATGCTCTCACAATACAATGAGCAAATAATCTCTCCCACTTATTCCAGTCTTTATCTATATATGCTAAATTAGCAATTAAATCACTCATGATTTAGGTTTCTGTTCATTTCTTTGCTTTCTGCATGTGTTCGTGTTTACGTGTGTATGCTTAATCCACTTATTTGAATCAAAACTTTTTCTTATCAAACAATCATGATTCTCATGTATTTTGGGTCTCCAAATGGCTGATCGCTTTTTCTGTAGTTTCTTGTCTTACTCCCACCCATTTGTGCCATCCTGGACAATATTTATTCCTCCTATATTGTCTTTATACAAAATATAAAGGTATTCAGGGGAAAGGGAAAGGTAATTGTTGGCATGGTTGCCAAAGGAAAGGAATTTTTATGCATATGTTCTGGGAGTGTGTTGAAGTTCAGAAATTTTGGAAGGAAGTGCAGAATGAAATAAATAAAATGTTAAACTTTAATTGGATAATTACAAAAGAAATAGCGATATTAATTAAACAAAGAGAATTAAGAGATTTTAAAGAAATAAAAACTGCAGCATTGGAAAGCGCTCAAGCGGTAGTGGTATTGGGTTGGAAAGAATCTATAAAATGGACATTACAGAACTGGTATTGGTACGTGGTTGATCATATTCATTTCGAAATCATGGAAATAAGATTAAACAAGTTTGATGAAAATAAATTGGAGAAGCTGATGGTACGATGGAATAAGGTGAAAGATTATATGTTGAGTAGAATTTGTGACGAAAATGTGAAAAATAAATGCCAATCACTCTTTGAATAGTAAACAAATGAAAATTAGAGCTAATCACAAGGGAGCAACATGTGGTTATCACTAATCTTTGGATTCCAAATTTTATACATACTATAGTAATCAAATTTTACCATTTTATACTTAGAGCATTGGTTGCTAACTGTAAGAAACTTTGGGACAACCATGACCTGAATGACTAAGAAGCTCCATAGACAGCCAGTGCCAAAAACTTTGGGAATGTATTGTTCTAAATGATACATGTTTTATGTCAAGTCTCAAAAAGGACATAACTGTTTAAATAGTCAATTGCCCCGGAAGCGGAGTAAAGACGCTGAGACAGTGTATGGGTTAAATATAGGGTCACTTTATTAAATTAGCATAAATTTAAATAATGTAACTTTAAATACATAACTTTAAATATTCAAATTTAACTATAAACAAAGGACCTGCAGAGGCCAAAAACTAACAGGGCGGAAATTCCTGCCATAATCTTCCTGGGCAACATTGGGCAAAAACTCCTTGCTGAAACAGGTGAAGGTAGCCACCTTCACGCCCTTCGGCGTGTGGGAGGAGCTCACCCTCCAATCCCTGAGGGAAATTGGATCCAGTGAGTCCCATGGGCATCCTCTCTCCAATCCCCGACATTGTAAAAACCTCTAGTTCATGGAGAGAGGCAGTCCGTCATCCATTTAAAAGATGCCCAAAGGAGCATATGCAGTCGCGTCTACTGCCCATTTCCGCCCCTAACCTGCCAACCCCAGTGACCAGAGGGAAGCCTGATTACAAAATCTATATAACGCCGCACCCCCTAACCATTCCATCTGTACCGTCAGTGTGGAATAGGTGAAAAAACTGCCACCTCTAAAGGAGAAGCAGCAAAAAATTCCTATTCAGCCCCGAAGCGACCTCCTTCAGATACACTGTTGATAGCGAAGGGCGGGCAGGTGTTCGCTTCAGGACTTTGCATGCAGCATGTCACCTTGGCGCGCTGCCAAAAGCTGAACATCCGGTTTTGCCGGAAACTGGAAGTTTGGTGCTCCACGGAGCTAAAGACAGCGTCCCCCACCTCCGGGGGCAATTTCGGCTGGCGGTTTAAGCCACCGACCGGGCATTTGGGTAAAATTACTGCTACTGCATGGCTTTTTTGTTTTTGTTTTTAAATCTCACTTGACCTCTGAAAAAAGAGGGGTTGTTTTAATCCAGGGGATGTCAAACTGGCAGCCTGCAGGTGCATCAAACATAGGCCACGCCCACCCCAGCTCCACAAATGGGAAAATGGTCATGAAACATCACGTGATGGCAACATGATTAGCCATGAATTTTACACCCATGTTGTAATCGGAAGTATGCTCTTGGAATGTCCAAAATAATTTTAAATCATTTTTGTGTTATGCATACACCGTACTGAGAGCAGGTGGAGATAGTTATTGAAATGGGTTCAAATTCTTTAATACATTATGACAGGAAAATTTCCCTTTTTGTTTTATTGTGCTTTTGCAATAACACAAACTGTTTATATGCTCTTGTGACATGAAAATATGTATTTGTTTTTCCTGAGAAAGCTGGTTTACTTTTCTATATGCATGTTAAATAATCATAGCAGTATTTCACAGGCATGAAGTATAGTTTAATTAATTACTGTTTGTAGATGTGAAAGTGCTTATAATTAGCAATTATTCTTTTTGTGTGCTCCATTGAAAAAGGCAAATTTCTGCAATTAAAGATCAAGATGGCTTACTGCTTTCCACAATTTATGGATTTTAATTAATTAGAAAAATACATTTTATATAGAAGGTCAGATTCATAGGAATCATCTGTGCATAATAACCTTATTTATATGTTGTGCTATTGCCATAAAAATCATTGTAGTTCAGACCCAGATCAATGAGCTACTTGATCTCTTGTAAGACTTTTTCTTTTGAAGTCATACCTTAAAATTAAATCCAAATCATGTTCCCCTCCCCCAATAACTTTGGTTAGGTATATAATAAATAACTGAAGCTAAATTATGGCAGAAGCAGTACAGTGGTCATAAGTATCAAACATGTATTACAAAACTGGATAAAATTTGCCATCAGGCCTGGGGGCCATGAATTAACACCTATCATGGCCAAATTGTATGAATGGTATGCATGTAAGTTGTCTGGATAGCCTAATTAGGGCTTTTAATTAGGATTTTTATAGTTTTATTTATTTGCTTGCTTGCTTGCTTGCTTGCTTGCTTGCTTGCTTGCTTGCTTGCTTGCTTGCTTGCTTGCTTGCTTGCTTGCTTGCTTGCTTGCTTGTTTGTTTGTTTATTTATTTATTTGCTTATTTATTTATTACATTTGTATGCCGCCCCTCTCCATAGACTTGGAGTGGCTCACAGCAACAATAAAACAATGTACAATAAATCTAATAATTTAAAAACACTAAAACCCCCATTATTAAAAGCAAACATACACGCAACCATACCATGCAGAAACTGTACAGGCCCAGGGGAGATGTCTCAATTTCCCCATACCTGATGTCAGAGATGGGTTTTAAGGAGTTTGCAAAAGGCAAGGAGGGTGGGGGCTGCCACAGAGAAGGCTCTTCCCCTGGGTCACGCCAAATGACATTGTTTAGTCGACGGGACCCGGAGAAGGCCAACTCTGTGGGATCTAACTGTTCGCTGGGATTCGTGCAGCAGAAGGCAGTCCTGGAGATATTCTTGTGTGATGCCATGAAGGGCTTTATAGGTCTTAAACAACAATTTGAATTGTGACCGGAAACTGATCGGCAACCAATGCAGACTGCGGAGTGTTTAGATTGTACATTTGACTTCTTTTTATTGTTTTGTATTTTATATTGTTATAAGGCACCCTGAGTCCCTTTGGGATTGGGTGGCATAGAAGTCAAATTAATTAATTGATTAATTAGTGACCATTAAAGCTCTTCCTGGCTTGGATTCTGATTATCCAAAAGTGAAAATATAGATTTGACTTGGGGTGAAATATTACAAAATTTACAAAATGATGATGGGGATCCAATGGATTGACCTTCCAAATAGAAGCAAACTCACCATTATGCTTCTCTAGAACGTGCACAGTTAAGAATATGGGGAGTATATCATGATATGCTATTTCAAAATACATAAATTGAAAATCAGTAAAATTCAGTTCTATATCTATGCATTTGTGCAAGCCGCCCCGAATCTTCGGAGAGGGGCGGCATACAAATCTAATAAATAATGATAATGATAGTGATAGTGATAGTGGTAGTGGTAGTGGTAGTGGTAGTGGTAATGGTAATGGTAATGATAATGATAATGATAATAATGATAATGATAACGATAATGATAATAATGATAATAATAATTTGTAGTCGAAATCATCCTTTAATAAAGGTTGTACTTATTGCTGTTGCTGCTTCTGCTGCTGGCTTGTTTATTTTTAAATTCTAGTTTCTCAGAATGAGTTCTGTAACATATTTTTCACCAAACATCATTACCTTGGTTTTAGGTATACAACATTCATAGCTTTACTGACTGAGCAATCAGCCTGGCAAAATTGAAAACGGGATGTATTCTTTAACAGCAATTGCCTCAATAAAAAGCATTCTTTTTTTTTCTTATTGGTGGAACTGAAATAAAAACCAGAATTATTCTGCTTACATTATTGCGACAATTCTGAAAAAAACAATTGCTGTTCAAACAAGGTCAAGTTGTTGTCATTCTGTAGTTCTTCTCTATGAATAATCAATGAGAGAATAGAAGAAAGATATAGGGATAGAAGAGAATATATATGGGATATAGGAGAGACAATAGGACAGGGGTCGGAAGGCACTCTAGTGCACTTATGCACGCCTCTTACTGACATCTTAGGAATCTGGAGAGGTCAACTGTGGACAGTCTTACGGTAAAATGTTGGGGATTAGGGGATGATACAACGGAGTCCGGTAATTAGTTCCACGCTTCAACAAGTCTATTACTAAAGTCGTATTTTTTAAAGTCAAGGTTGGAGCAGTTTATATTGAGCTTGAATCTGTTATGTGTTCTTGTGTTGTTGTGATTGGAGTTGAAGTAGTCGTTGACAGGCAGAACATTGCAGCATATAATCTTGTGGGCAATACTTAGATCATGTTTAAGGCATCTTAGTTCTAAGCTTTCTAGGCCCAGGATTGTAAGTCTAGTTTCATACGGTATTCAGTTACGAGAGGAGGAATGCAGGGCTCTTCTGGTGAAGTATCTCTGGACATTTTCGAGGGTGTTAATGTCTGAGATGCTGTATGGTTTCCAAACAGATGAGCTGTATTCTATATCAAAACCAAACTAAAATAATAATAATACCAAAATACAAAATGATTGTGTTTGGGCAGACGAACAGGTTCTCTTTAACTCTCCTTCTAATTTTAACACACGGACATTTTTAAGCTGCTTGATCAGGAAACTGACTAGCTGTTACAGTCTTCATCTGTCATGCTACACATTTTCTCACATCCACTTAAATGTCATCAACAATGAAAACCTTTTCCTTTTTCTGAGAAGGCAATGCCTGCCTATGACCATCTGCTTTCCCATATGTTGTTCAAGTAGTTCAGCTCTAGAAAGAGTTTATCTATAGAAGAGGCTCTTTCTTTCTTTCTTTCTTTCTTTCTTTCTTTCTTTCTTTCTTTCTTTCTCTCTCTCTCTTTCTTTCTTTTGAATTCAAAACATTGTTTTAACCTTATTGCATGCCAAGCAGAGGAAATTGAGACAAAAAGAGGAAAAATTAACTGAAATTGCTTCCTTGTGTGAGATTATTGACTGTCAATTGCCACTTAAAATTTTCCATTTGTTTCTTTGCTACAGGCAGGAAAAGCTAGTGATTATGCCCCATCACATGAAAAAGGACTGTGAATCTTTTCATAGATTCACAAATATTATACAGATTCACAAATCCTTCATACAAACCACATTTTTTCCAATGGTTTTTTTGGTGAAATAAATTTGCTTTCATCACCAGGGAGCAAAGTAATGCTTAGGATCTACCTGGATCTACCTGGAAAGATGCTAGGGTTTCTGGCTTCAGAAAAGGCTTTAGAAAAGGCTTAGAGACAACAGACACTGCTGATATATGCTTCCTAATTGAAAAAAAATCAGAGTATGAAAACGAAGATTCTTCTATGTTTCTATGTTTCTAAGATGTTATGGAATTCATTAATGCATTTGATTAAAGCCTTCAATTGTGTCAGTCATTTCAATTGATCACATGTCTGGAGAAACAAAACAATTCAACCTCATTGAAGTAGCAGGTTCTGGCAGCCGAGAAGTAGCCACAATTTCCCCAAATTTAATTCCCTCAAGACATCACCCCATTCCTAAGAAGTCTGTAAGGGATGTGCATAAATGCACCTACCATCCCTGTCCTAATGTTCCCATGTACTTAAAATCGTTTCATGTATACATGTTTATACTTTTACTGTAATCTGCGGAAAGGGGCGGCATACAAATCCAATAAATGAATGAATGAATGAATGAATGAATGAATGAATGAATGAATGAATGAATGAATCACAGGATTTGGGATACATTCAGTGAAGGGCTACCAAAATTATACTATCACACTGTGGGCGTGGCTTATGCAGGATGCTCTGCATTTTATTTCAACATCTTTCAGTGCAAATTGGGTGCTCTGGGGTGGAGCTTTATTTTTGCTACCCCACTGCCCACCCCTGGATTCATTCTACCAGTTAACCATTTAAGGTACCTTGTGTTGTGGTTAGCTCTGGCCCAGCTCCTGCCCCAAGGAGGCCTGTTTTGCTCCCTGTGGAATCTGCTGATGAAGGCTCCTCTGACCAAGAAGACATGAGTGAAGGGGAGGAGGAGAGTGTGACAGACATCTCAGAAGGAGATCAATTATCTAGCACCTCCTTGGATTCGGAACAAGAGTTAATGATACAGCCACGCATGCGGAGAGCAATGCATAGGCAACAACAACTGAGAGATTATTATCAAAGAAAATGAGGCCACTTGTGGTTGGGTGGGGCTGTGGTAATTAGTGAGGCTGCTATAAATAGCAGCCTGTGGGTTTGGCCATTGTGGAGGATTATCTGATCTTTGTGTTTCGTGCCTGCTTTGCTGACTTTGACCTTTGTGTGCTGATTTTTCACCGCTTTGAAATTAAACCAGAGCAAAGTGTGTTTCACTTTGTGAAAGAAGGACAGCTGCAAGCTAAGTATCACAGAACTGATAAGGGACTTGTACAAATTACCAGTTTGTTTGGAGACGAGTGCTCTTTGCTATACAAAAAGAGTGCTTCGTTTATTTGAATTTTCGGTATAAAGAACATTGTTTTGAATTTTCAAACATGTGTGTGTGTGAAACTGTATCTGTGCATTTTCGGGAGGATTCTACCAGAGAGCTCAACAGAACACCTTGGTCCAAGAACTATTGCCTTTTGACGCACATTTTTCCCAGTTAAATGCCCAGTTAAACCTTTACCCGGTTGACAATTGGGTGACTCTCTCTCTCTTGCAGAGGAACAGAATCCCCTTAAAATAAGGGAAAACTTTTATGTCCATATTCCACTTCAATGACAGATCTTCTCATTAAAAAATAAAGAAAACCCACAGCTAGGGAAAGATCTACATACCTGAGATCATTCTGCAGAGTAAGGAACTGTCTTTATTCTGGACTTCACAGGTTCTCAGGGCAAGGGCATCTTAATTTGCACATCCAAATTTCCGATTAAGAGGAAGTTTCTGCTTAGAGTCTGAAGCTGAAGGATTTGTACAACACATTAGCCAACCTCCTTCATGCAATCAAGGATATCGTGCTAACAGAGTAAGGGTTTTGGGGTTTTTTGCACAATGACAGCCTTTTCATTTGTAGAACAATGTGATGAGGAAAATCAGAAACTTGGAAATTTGTCTAGGCAAGCTCTAATGTTTTTTTTCCAGTTAATTACAGTGACTAGGACAAGCCTAGTTTAGCACTTAAGCAGACTGTCTGCATCACAAGGCCCTTGTCAAAGAAAGTGAACATATTGCCCTGGTTTTTGTGTGTGTGTTTTGTCTCATTAAAAGACTCTTCCCTTTAATTGAGATATCAATGATTACTTGAAATGAAAGCAGAGTGCAAAGGGTATATATGGTAGCTTTTAATTAATTATCTGTAACCCAGGTTCCTTTCCATATAACATTTATGACGTCTTAAATTTTTTTAAAAGAGCAAATAATAAATCATGGATGTAAAGCAGTCGATTTGTATGGGATGTAAAATTTAAACCAATATCATTAAAATCAAGTTCAGTTCATAATTAAAAGCTTCATAGAAATAATGCCATCTGTGGAATTCTTGGGGGGCACACATCATAGAAATTTCGCTCTGATGAAAGATGAGATTCTGTCAAACAACATTTTCAAAAGGGTCTCTCTTGCTAGACAGAATGTTAGTTACATCTAGTCAGATCTAAGTCATTTAGGGGTTTAAAAGTCAACATTAGCAACCTACTTTGTGCCTGATAAAGAAAACAAACCAACTGAGCTCTTTCTGACATTGTATACCTTGCACTGATTAGAAACCTTCCTTCTTTACATGTTGATCATAGAAACATAGAAGACTGATGGCAGAAAAAGACCTCATGATCCATCTACTCTGCCCTTAAAATATTTCCTGTGTTTTATCTTAGGATGGATATATGTTTATCCCAGGCATGTTTAAATTCAGTTACTGTGGATTTACCAAACACATCTGCTGGAAGTTTGTTCCAAGGATCTACTACTCTTTCAGTAAAATAATATTTTCTCATGTTGCCTTTGATCTTTCCCCCAACTAACTTCAGATTGTGTCCCCTTGTTCTTGTGTTCACTTTCCTATTAAAAACACTTCCCTCCTGAACGTTATTTAACCCTTTACCACATTTAAATGTTTCGATCATGTCCCTCCTTTTCCTTCTGCCCTCCAGACTATACAGATTGAGTTCATGAAGTTTTCCTGATACGTTTTATGCTTAAGACCTTCCACCATTCTTGTAGCCCGTCTTTGGACCCGTTCAATTTTGCCAATATCTTTTTGTAGGTGAGGTCTACAGAACTGAACACAGTACTCCAAATGTGGTCTCACCAGCGCTCTATATAAGGGGATCACAATCTCCCTCTTCCTGCTTGTTATACCTCTAGCTATGCAGCCAAGCATCCTACTTGCTTTTTCTACTGTCCAACCACACTGCTCACCCATTTTGAGACTGTCAGAAATCACTACCCCTAAATCCTTCTCTTCTGAAGTTTTTGCTAACACAGAACTGCCAATGCAATACTCAGATTGAGGATTCCTTTTCCCCCAGTGCATTATTTTACATTTGGAAACATTAAACTGCAGTTTCCATTGCTTTGACCATTTATCTAGTAAAGCTAAATCATTTACCATATTACAGACCCCTCCAGGAATATCAACCTTATTGCACACTTTAGAGTCATTGGCAAATAGGCAAACCTTCCCTACCAAACCTTCCCCTATGTCACTCACAAACATATTAAAAAGAATAGGACCCAGAACAGACCCTTGTGGCACACCACTTGTAACCTGTCTCTGCTCAGAATACTCGCCATTAACAATAACTCTCTGATGTCTACGCTTCAGCCAGCTTGAAATCATTTGCAATTTCTCTATATTATTGAAGAACCCCACATTTGTCAATAACTGTTGCTAACACATCTGGTTCATGAGGGGGCAGTAATTGGTGTGCACCTAGTTATAATTGTGCAAACTTTCTGTGATCACCAATATATGACCCAGGGATAACTCTGGCTTCAGAAACATCCCAAAATGGTAAAAAGGCATGATATATTAGCAGTATTCCAATATTTGAGAGAAAACCTATTTTGCAAAGCATGAGAAGGCAAGATAAGAAACAATGGATAGAAACTAATCAAGGAAAGAAATAACCTGGAATAGAGGAGAAACTTCATAACAGTGCCTTCAGAAATTGTGGGTGTTTCATCACTGGAGGATTTTAAGAAAGTCTGGACACTCACTTGTCTGGAATAGTATAGAATCTCCTGCTTAAGCAGGGGGTTGAATTAGGAGACCTCCAAGGTTGTTTTCGGTTCTATTCTCATGGATTCATGCAGAACAGGTAACACCTGTTAATGTCAATATCTCAGGGACCGCCTTCTGCCGCACGAATCCCAGCGACCGGCTTGGTCCCATAGAGTTGGCCTTTTCCGGGTCCCGTCGCCTAAACAATAATAATAATAATAATAATAATAATAATAATAATAATAATAATAATTTATTAGATTTGTATGCCGCCCCTCTCCGAAGACTCGGGGCGGCTCACAACAAGCGATAAAACAATATTGTACAGCGGGATAAAACAATGTCGTCTAGCGGGACCCAGGGGAAGAGCCTTCTCTGTGGTGGCTCCAACCTTCTGGAACCAGCTCCCCCCAGAGATTAGGATTGCCCCGACCCTCCTTGCCTTTCGCAAACTCCTTAAAACCCACCTCAGCCATCAGGCATGGGGGAATTGAAACATCTCCCCCTTGCCCATGTAGTTTTGGTGTATGATTGATTGTGTGTTTGTTTTATATACATATATATATATATATATTGGGGTTGCTTTTATGGAATTTTTAACCTAAAACTGTAATTTAGAGTGCTAAACATTAGATTTGTTTCTATGTACTGTTTTTGCCATTGTTGTGAGCCACCCCGAGTCTGCGGAGAGGGGCGGCATATAAATCCAATAAATCTAATCTAATCTAATCTAAACCTATGTCCCAAGTCTTATTGATAGTATATCCACCTTTCATGGAATTATTTAATCTTTGTTCATTATCCAAGTCATCATCAATTTTAGCCAATGTTCAAAGAGTGTTGACTTAATTGTTAGGAAGCAGAATAACTGAAGATCATCACCATACTTACAATAATTATTTCACAAGTCCATGTAAATTCTCCTGGTGGCAGCTCCACGTGATGGTTTAATAACAAAAGGTGTAAGCTTTTGTGGGGCAGATTATGTTGAACAATAGGACTCTGAAATACTACAAACAATGTTCCAAGGTCCAATTCTGCCACTTTTGATGCTCATGAGCCTGATTCCTTATTTCTTTTAAATGGTACAAAATTATCCCCAATCAGATGTGCGTAGGTAGGTATGTACACACACACACACACACACACACACACACTATACACAGACAGAGAGCAATGTTGTTGTTGTAATTATTATTTCAAATATTCATGATCCTTTTACTCCTGTTTTTCATTCATGGATAACTTTTCTGAATAAGCAAAAAGGGCTAAAGATGTACTGGATGAATTTACATCTAGATGCGGAGATAAAAGGCATCATTCACTCATTGTAAAAGCTCCTATACAATTAAGTGGTGATGTGTTAATGTAATGATGAATAGATTGTCATTTAAAGGTGAATATAGAAATCATCCACATACTTGTCTAAATGAGAAATGATACATAGAAGCAGAGACTATATTATAAATCTTCGGAGCTGCCTCAAAATAGTACATAGTAGTATTGTCTTTATCAAAAAAAAAATATTTATCTAGTCTTCCCCAGATCAAAAAATGGAAGTACTTTCTAAATGTAGAGAAACAAATAAATATTATTTTGTTTTAGGAAAGGCCATGAAAAATAGAATCTTGCAAAGTTAAAAGGCAACCAATTATAATGAACCAATAGATGGCAGGCAAATGCTACATTTTCCCTAAAATTGTTTTTTAGAAACTGTTAAAATTAAAATACACAGTCACTACGAAATTCTTGTAAATATAGCAGATTTTGCAACTTGACTAACGGAAGGAAGATTATATACATAACATATAAATAAATTCACACGTTTTTTACATTTTTTTTTTTTACAATTGATGAGAAGCTACCAACAGTGAAAGATGGACAGAGTTTGTAATCTGTCCATTTACATGTCTAACAGATTCTCTAATTCTACAGTAATTTCTTCCTTACATTAATCAAGCAGAATCAATTGAAGGTGCAAGACCATAGCCTAGAAGCTTTTCACTGAATAATGAAGGACCAGGACAACTTTGTTAGTCTTCTGATGCTGAATGGTTCCTAACCATTCTAGAAAGTCTAGCTAGCTAAGCCCATAGGTTCTCTAGGTTGGGTCCTCCTATGAAAAAAAAGCTGTAATGAACTACCCTTCATGAACTCTTGTTTTATTCAGTATCTTATTTTTGGGATCTCCCATGGCTGTATGATTTCCCTTCATCAGGAGCATTCAACCTCATCTTCTATTAACATGCATCAATGCACATAAAGGAGGATGTGGCTTTGATTAATATTGCTGATATTGTTGACTTCTTGATGTCTGTCTTTCTCACCCAGTCTCTTTTTTTCCTCTCTTACAACCTCACAAAAAATTAATGCAATGAAATGAAGAATGACATCAGCAGTTGGTGTTCCTCCACTAGTTTGCTGGGTGACCCCTGGCTTGATATTTGTTGTTGCCCACTGCAACAACATAGCCAAGAAGGCTTCAAGAGTTGTAAATCTAATCCTACGTAGCTTCTGCTCTGGCAATCTCACACTACTTACCAGAGCTTACAAAACTTTTGCCAGACCCATCCTTGAATACAGCTCATCCGTTTGGAACCTATATCGCATCTCAGACATCAACACCCTTGAAAATGTCCAAAGATACTTCACCAGAAGAGCCCTTCACTCCTCCACTCAAAACAGAATACCCTATGAAACTAGACTTTAAATCCTGGGCATAGAAAGCCTAGAACTAAGACGCCTTAAACAAGATCTAAGTATTGCCCACAAGATCATATGCTGCAACGTCCTGCCTGTCGGCCACTACTTCAGCTTCAACCACAACAACACAAGAGCACACAACAGATTTAAACTTAATATTAACCGCTCCAAACTTGACTGTAAAAAATATGACTTCAGTAACCAAGTTGTCGAAGCGTGGAACTCATTACCGGACTCCATAGTGTCATCCCCAAACCCCCAACAATTTACCCTTAGATTATCTACGGTTGACCTATCCAGATCCTAAGAAGTCAGTAAGGGGCGAGTACAAGTGCACTAGAGTGCCTTCCATCCCCTGTCCTATTGCTCTCCTATATCTCCTATACCTTTCTTCTATTCCTATATCTCTTCTTCTATTCTTTCATTGATATGTTCTATTACTATATCTTCTTTTCTATTATTTCATAGATATTTTTTACTATGAGTATCTCCTCTATAACCTTCATCATGTATTTTACTGTGTGTGTGTGTGTGTGTGTGTGTGTGTATATATATATATATATATATATATGTTAAAATGTTTTCAGCTGGAAACACATACAGAATATAGTTGTCGGCTATAAATATATTAACTGCCTTGTAGTGGTCCTGGGTTGGGCCTAGAGGCAAAAAGGAGCTGTGACGTTCCTTAAATATACCAGGGTAATCCGACATAAGAAAAACATATATATATATATATATATATATATATATATATATATATATATATATATATATATATATATATATATATATATACATACATACACACACACCTAAAACTCTCATTGTGTATTGGACAAAATAAATAAATAAATAAATAAATAAATAAATAAATAAATAAATAAATAAATAAATAAATAAATATAGGGCAGAAATGCAAACATTTGGTATTTCAGAAACATTACAGGAGATTTTTGTATTCCCATTGCCTTTAATTCAAGAATATTTCAATTTGCAATTAAATATTGCAAATCCTACCAATAATCCTTCTCATTATTCATCAACTGACTACATGTTCCTGGAAAGATACCAGTTTTTGAGTAATCCTGCCCTCTGAATTTCAGTAATTCTCTTCTCTCAGCCAGAAATGGCATATTTTCCTGCCTCTTTCACTTGTAATGAAAGTATTTCCATAAAGAATTCAAGTAAGGTATAGAAAAAGATATTTTACACTGCAGGGGATGACTTAGTCTATCTGCCTTTCTTTTCTTTTTCCTCTTAACCTTACGTGCATCAGATAGCAAGTGGCAATACTTACCCAACCTTGGCTGATCTCAAAACGAATCTAAGCCAAGTCAGAACTGGTTAGAGCAGACGAAATCAAAAGAAAGACACAGAAACAAAAAGACCCAGGATTGGGGGGTTAAGTTGGAAAGCCAGAAGGAAAACATTTCAAAGGAATACAGTGTCAAACTACTTTTATATTGTTATTAAGAAAACTGCATTGTGCTACCCAAATAAGCAGCAGATGTTAAGCCTGACTTTAAATAGAATAGAATAGAATAGAATTTTTATTGGCCAAGTGTGATTGGACACACAAGGAATTTGTCTTGGTGCATATGCTCTCAGCATATCTAAAATAAAATATACATTTCTCAAGAATCATGTGGTATGATACTTAATGATTGTCATAGGGGTCAAATAAGCAATGAAGAAGCAATATTAATAAAAATCTTACAGTCATACAGTCAACATGGGATTAAGTGGGTGATAGGAATGATGAGAAAAACTAGTAGAATAGAAGTGCAGATTTAGTAGAAATTCTGACAGTGTTGAGGGAATTATTTGTTTAGCAGAGTGATGGCATTCGGAAAAAAACCTGTTCTTGTGTCTAGTTGTCTTGGTGTGCAGTGCTCTGTAGCGACGTTTTGAGGGTAGGAGTTGAAACAGCTTGTGTCCAAGATGTGAGGGGTCAGTAAATATTTTCCCCGCCCTCTTTTTGATTAGTGCAGTATACAGGTCCTCAATGGAAGGCAGGTTGGCAGCAATTGTTTTTTCTGCAGTTCTGATTGTCCTCTGAAGTCTGTGTCGGTCCTGTTAGGTTGCAGCACCAAACCAGACAGTTATAGAGGTGCAGATGACAGACTCAATGATTCCTCTGTAGAACTGTATCAGCAGCTCCTTGGGCAGTTTGAGCTTCCTGAGCTGGTGCAGAAAGAACATTCTTTGTTGTGCTATTTTGATGATGTTTTTTGATGTTAGGTGACCATTTTAGGTCTTGAGATATGATAGAACCTAGAAATTTGAAGGTCTCTACTGTTGATACTGTGTTGTCTAGTATTGTGAGAGGTGGAAGGGTGGAAGGGTTTCTCTTAAGGTCTACCACCATTTCTACGGTTTTGAGTGTGTTCAGTTCTAGATTGTTCTGGTCACACCACAAGGATAGTTGTTCAACTTCCCGTCTGTATGCAGATTCATCATTGTCTCGAATGAGTCCGATCACTGTTGTATCATCTGCAAACTTCAGTAGTTTAACAGATGGATCGTTCTTGCATTCTCTTTTTCCTCTCTTTCCCTCTGTGTCCCGCTTTCTCACTCCCTTCCTCCATCTTTTTGTGTTTAAACTTAAAAAGAGAAAGAAAAAAGAAAAGGAATATTGAAGCAGGGAGATAGTTACCACCTATACTATTGCTTGCAAAGAAATTTTCTTTCTCTTTGCCTTTTTTATTTGCTCCCAGTTATCAAGCTTTGCATCAGAGTAGATCATAGCTCATCAGATGCTTAACTCCTTGGTTTAACTTGGCAGAAGGTTTTTTGGGATGACTCAGCTGGGATGAAATATTTATTGCAGATAAGAATGAAGCAATAAACACAATAATTGCTTCACTGTTGAAGTGAAAAGTAATTGGAACTTTTGGGTATCTTTAAAGCACAACCCTCCAATCTTTGATGTTAATGAAGCTTTGGTTAATTTCTTGATGGCCTTGACAGAGAGTTATGCTGAATTAATAATTGTCTGCCACCTAGTAATAATGCTTTTCCATCACTGATATCAGTGTGCTACCTAGTATGAATGGATAGTGACTAGTTCAGTTTAGCAATATCAACACGTAGAGAATAGAATAGAACAGAACAGAACAGAATAGAATAGAATTCTGTATTGGCCAAGTGTGATTGAACACACAAGGAATTTGTCTTTGGTGCATCAGTGTTCATAAAAGAAAAGATACATTTGTCAAGAATCATGAGGTACAACACTTATGATTGTCCTAGGGTACCAATAAGCAATCAGGGAACAATAAATAATAACTATATATATTTATATACAAGTTACAGCCATAAGTGGGAGGAGATAGGTGATAGGAACAATGAGAAGACTAATAGTAATAATAATGCAGCCTTAGTGAATAGTTTGACAATGGTGATGGAATTATTTGTTTAGCAGAGTGATGGTGTTGGGGGGGGGGAACTGATAATAATAATAATAATAATAATAATAATAATAATAATAATAATAATAATTTCTTAGACTTGTATGCCACCCCCCTCCGAAGACTCGGGGTGGTTCACAGAACACAATACAAAAACAATATGTGTACAAGCCTAATAATTAAAAACCATAAACTAAAATCCCATTACATTAAAAAGCAGTCAATAACTCAATCATTTCCACACATAACATTTAATGGCCAGAAAGGGGGGGTATAATCTAACTGCCCCATGCCTGGTGACATAAATGGGTGTTGAGGCTCTTGCGAAAGGCAAGGAGGGTGGGGGCAGTGCAAATCTCCAGAGGGAGCAGATTCCAGAGGGCCGGGGCCACCACAGAGAAGGCTCTTCGCCTAGGTCCCGCCAGATGACATTGTCTGCTCGATGGGACCTGGAGAAGGCCAACTCTGTGTGACCTAACTGGCCGCTGGGATTTGTGCGGCAGAAGGCAGTCCCGTAAATAATCTGGTCTGATTTCTTACGGGATAATAACAACAACAACAACAACAACAACAACAACAACAGAGTTGGAAGGGAACTTAGAGGTCTTCTAGTCCAACCCCCTGCTTAGGCAGGAGACCCTACACTATACTTCTTGTGTCTAGTTGTCTTGGTGTGCAGTGCTCTATAGCATCCAGAATGAGAGGGGTCAGTAAATATTTTGACTGCGCTCCTTTGACTGATATACTACCTTACTTAGTCCATTTTGAATGTGCATAACCAGATTCATAGGGTGTGATGTGGTGAAAAAGTAGTCCCTTGGTCTGCAATAATTTTGCTATGAGGAAAAAAGAAATAATTAATGTAATAATAATAATAATAATAATAATAATAATAATAATAATAATTTATTAGATTTGTATGCCACCCTTCTCCGAGGACTTGAAGCGGATCACAACAAGCAATACAAAATACAAATCCAATATCAACGCTTCCTTGGGGAGGGGATCCTTCCCATCCTCCTATAAAGAGGCGCTCGTGCGCCCCCTCCTCAAGAAGCCTTCCCTGGACCCAGCCGTACTTAATAACTACCGCCCAGTCTCCAACCTTCCCTTTATGGGGAAGGTTGTCGAGAAGATGGTGGCACTCCAGCTCTAGCGATCCTTGGAAGAAGCCGATTATCTAGGTCCCCAGCAGTCGGGTTTCAGGCCCAGTTACAGCACGGAAACTGCTTTGGTCGCGTTGATGGATGATCTCTGGCGGGCCCGGGACAGGGGTTTATCCTCTGTCCTGGTGCTTCTTGACCTCTCAGCGGCTTTTGATACCATCGACCATGGTATCCTTCTGCACCGGCTGGAGGGGTTGGGGGTGGGAGGCACTGTTCTCCAGTGGTTCTCCTCCTACCTCTCCGGCCGGTCGCAGTCAGTGTTAGTGGGGGGGTCAGAGGTTGACTCCGAGGTCTCTCCCTTGTGGGGTGCCTCAGGGGTCGGTCCTCTCCCCCCTGCTATTTAATATCTACATGAAACCGCTGGGTGAGATCATCCAAGGGCATGGGGTGAGGTATCATCAGTACACTGATGATACCCAGCTCTGCATCTCCACCCCATGTCCAGTCAACGAAGCAGTGGAAGTGATGTGCCGGTGTCTGGAGGCTGTTGGGGCCTGGATGGGTGTCAACAGACTCAAAGTCAACCCGGATAAGATGGAGTGGCTGTGGGTTTTGCCTCCCAAGGACAATTCCATCTGTCCTTCCATTACCCTGGGGGGGAACTATTGACCCCCTCGGAGAGGGTCCGCAACTTGGGCATCCTCCTCGATCCACAGCTCACATTAGAGAACCATCTTTCAGCTGTGGCGAGGGGGGCATTTGCCCAGGTTCGCCTGGTGCACCAGTTGCGGCCCTATCTGGACCGGGACTCACTGCTCACAGTCACTCATGCCCTCATCACCTCGAGGTTCGACTACTGTAATGCTCTCTACATGGGGCTACCTTTGAAAAGTGTTCAGAAACTTCAGATCGTGCAGAATGCAGCTGCGAGAGCAGTCATGGGCCTACCTAGGTATGCCCATGTTTCACCAACACTCCGCAGTCTGCATTGGTTGCCGATCAACTTCCGGTCACAATTCAAAGTGTTGGTTATGACCTTTAAAGCCCTTCATGGCACTGGACCAGAATATCTCCGAGACCGCCTGCTGCCGCACGAATCCCAGTGACCGATTAGGTTCCACACAGTGGGCCTTCTCCAGGTCCTGTCAACTAAACAATGTCGGTTGGCAGGCCCCAGGGGAAGAGCCTTCTCTGTGGCGGCCCCAGCCCTCTGGAACCAACTCCCCCGGGAGATTAGAACTGCCCCTACTCTCCTTGCCTTTCATAAGCTCCTTAAGACCCACCTGTGCCATCAGGCATGGGGGAACTGAGACATCTCCCCCGGGCATATACAATTTATGAATGGTATGTGTGTATGTATGTGTGTTTAGAAAACGGGGTTTTTAAAATGTTTTTAGTAGAAATTTGGATTTGTTGTAAACTGTTTTTTCACTTTGTTGTGAGCCGCCCTGAGTCTGCGGAGAGGGGTGGCATACAAATCTAAATAAACATAAACATAAACAAACATAAAAACAATTTTAAAACCCTTATTAAGAAAACAATCATACAACCCAAACAAATCAAACATAAAACGGAACAGCTGAGGGGTGTATATCAATTTCCCCATGCCTGGTGACATAAGTGGGTTTTCAACAGTTTGTGAAAGGCAAGGAGGGTGGGGGAAGTCCTAATCTCCGGCAGGAAGTTGATTCCAGAGGGCTGGGGCCGCCACAGAGAAAACTCTTCCCCTGGGTCCTGCCAGACGACATTGTTTTGTCGACGGAACCCAGAGAAGGCCAACTCTGTGGGACCTAATCAGTCGCTGGGATTTGTGTGGCAGAAGGCAGTCCCGAAGGTAAATATTTGAATAAAAGAAATAAATAGAGAAAAAAAAGAAAAGAAAAGAAAAAAAGGTTGAAGTGGTGCAATGTTTGGTGCTCTGAGCTCATAGAAGAAAAACAGAATTTTTCTCTCGCCTGTACTATAGCTGAGTTTGTGAGCATCAGCTGCAATATTCACAGTCACTGCAGAAAGCAATCATTTTGTAGATGAGCCAGCACCAGAACATTATGTACTGAATGAGAGAATCAAATCTTTTCCCCTCCCCCTCGATGTTTTTCAGTCTTAGAAATGTTTTCACTGTTTTTCCATCCTAAATTAAGCTCTAATATTGCACCCATCCGTTCATAATTTGTCATGGAGTCTTTTATTAAACAGCATTAGAAGGTCTGCTATTTTCATAAGAAATGCATGACTTCCCAAAACAAGAGACACTTTTTTAAAAAAATAGCAAAATCTATAAAGGTTCTCCTTGCCTAACTCTCTGCCCCGTGAGACTTGCAATCTGTACTAATGCCCACTGAAGCATCAACTATGTTTACAGTGATATTCAATTCTATAAAAATAATCAGAGAGATGTTTCTGTTAGAAAACAATAAGATTCAAAGGGATCTAGCATGAAAATGCTGTATTTGTGAAAGCTGACAGGTTTCAGAAAAGTGTACAAGTGACAAATTTATAATCTTCTCTTCCCTTCCCTCTCCCTCCCATCTACACTAATCAAATTTGCAGACGACACCAAGCTGGCAGGGGTAGTCAACACCCTTGAAGACAGGCTCAAATTACAGAAAGACCTGGACAGACTAACACAGTGGGCCCACACCAACAAAATGATGTTCAACATTGACAAGAGCAAAGTCCTTCACCTAGGTAAAAAAAAAAACCTGGACACACATACAGCCTGGGAGAAACCCCTCTCAGCAGTAGCGACAGCGAAAGAGATGTCGGAGTCTTGGTGGATAATCAACTAAACATGAGCCAACAATGTGCAGCAGCAGCCAAAAAAAGCCAACACAATCTTAAGCTGCATCAACAGGGGAATGCACTCCAAGACCAGGAAGTCTTAATACAACTCTACTACGCCCTGGTCAGACCACACCCGGAGTACTGTGTTCAGTTCTGGCCACCACACTTCAAAAAAGACATTGAAACTCTGGAGAAGGTGCAGAAAAGAGCAACCAAAATGATCAGGGGTCTAGAAACCAAGACTTACGAAGAGAGACTGCAGGAACTGGGCATGGATAGCCTAGAGAAAAGGAGGGCCAGAGGGGACATGATAGCAGTCTACAGGTATACGAGGGGTTGCCACAGAGAGGAGGGGATCACTTTATTCTCCAAGGCACCGGAGGGCCGGACGAGGAACAACGGCTGGAAGCTGACCAAGGAGAGATTCAACCTGGAAATAAGGAAGAACTTCCTGATGGTCAGAACGATCAACCAGTGGAACAACCTACCAGCGGACGTTGTGAACTCCAATACTCTGGACATTTTAAAGAGGAAATTGGACTGCCATTTGGCTGGGATGCTATAGGGGTCCTGCTTAGGCAGGGGGTTGGACTTGATGACCCGCATGGTCCCTTCCCACTCTAACAATAAATAAATAAATACACATACATATCCCATGTCAATGTGAGGACAAGGCAGTAAGTTTTTTAGATTTAAAATTAATCCTGAGGCAGCCACCCCATTAGTTTAAATTAAACTGGACCCTTTTTAAGTTGATGTCTGAGACAAATATTGTGGCCAACATACTCACATTTACCAGATATCAGTCTGGTAAATAAGATAAGAACATAAATATTTGCATTATAAGATCCTTGGAACAAAATGCACTTGATATTTTATTCATATAAAACACTAACATATATTGGATGTTACATGAATTAATCACAATCAGTAACATCAGATTACTTTATTGATTGATGTATGAATACTGATTGTTTTATAAAAATGGATCCCTATCTCACTGAGTACTAAAATTTTACAGGCCCTGTCAAAGAGGGATATAATTTATCTATGGAAAGAAAAGAGCAAGGAGAGGTCACAAAGAGTTATTCCTGGCAAGAGATGATCAGTATGTTTGGAATCACCTTGCAAACCAGATCTGAAGGGCTTTAAGGAGAGTTTAAGGGGTTAATTTGTTAACTCCAATTGCCAGTATATATAAAGGAAGTATTGGAACAGTTTCATCCTCTATATTCAAGTAGACGCAACCTCTATGTTTAATCTTCATATGGAAAGTTGGCATATCAACCAATTTTCACCCGAATGTGGATCTATATAAACTTGGGAGAAGAGCCTCTTTTATGGTGGATGCAGCATCTTATAGACCAGTGATGGCGAACCTATGGCATGCATGCCACAAATAGCACACGGAGCCATATTTGCTGTTACACAAGCTCTAGCGCACATGTGCATGCCAGCCAGCTGAGTTTCAGAGGGTCCGGGAGGATGTTTTTGGCTTCCAGAGGGCCTCTGGGGGAGGGAGAGGCCATCTTCACTCTCAAAAGGCTCCAGGGAAGCCTCTGGCGCCTGGGGAGGGTGAAAATGGTCCTACTGGGCACAACAGAAGTCAGGAAATGGGCCATTTCTGGCCTCCAGACGGCCTCTGAGGGGGCTTGGAAAAGCTGTTTTTGCCCTTCCCAGACATTGAACTATGGGTGTGGGCACTCACACATGTACAATAGTCTTTTGGGACCTGAGGAAAAAAAAGTTATAAGTCAAGGATGACATGTATGAGAAATGGTCAAGTTCTTTCCACCTGAATGGAAAAGGTTCAGTAATTTCTGTGTACATATTTTATTTTATTTATTTGTTTGTTTGTTTGTTTGTTCATTTGTTTGTTTGTTTGTTCATTTGTTTGTTTGTTTATTTATTTATTTATTTATTTTGTCCAATACATAATACACATTGAAGAGAATAGATATGTAATAATATAAATAAAGAAAAGAATAGAAGAAAACATATAAAAGTATAGATGAACATATTTGAAAGGAAGAAAAGATAAATGAGATAAGGAGAGACAATTGGACAGGGGACGGAAGGCACACTGGTGCACTTATGCTCGCCCCTTACTGACCTCTAAGGAACCTGGAGAGGTCAATCGTGGATAATCTAAGGGAAAAATGTTGCGGGTTAAGGGTTGACACTACTGAGTCAGGTAATGAGTTCAACGCTTCGACAACTCGGTTGCTGAAGTCATATTTTTTACAGTCAAGTTTGGAGCGGTTAATATTAAGTTTGAATCTGTTGTGTGCTCTTGTGTTGTTGTGATTGAAGCTGGAGTAGTCATTGACAGGTAGAATGTTGCAGCATATGATCTTGTGGGCAATACTTACATTGTGTTTTAGGCGACGTTTTAGGCGATGAGAACATTTTGATTGAGGCAAGAATTAAAACACCCCTTTTTAAAAAATGACTAGTGGATTATTACCTCTCCTTTTTGGAGAAGGGCTGTTTGAAAAAATATAGTAAGAGTGGGTTAAAGACTTCAAGACCAGATCAGTTACATCGGCAATTATTGAAGGACTTTCTGGATGTTGTGCTCTATGTTCTCTCAGACATCGGGCTTCAAAGGATTTGACAGGGCAAATGTTGTTCCTATCTTCATATGGGTGAATTATCCTGATTGAGATGAGAAGCAGGCAGAGAGCTACCACTTACAGATCTCTGATGTTTATTGACTTGGCTATAAATCATTAAAGGCAGTATTAGAGAAAGTGATAGTGCTCAAATGGAAGGTTGTAAATTAGCTAAAGGTATGTAGGCAGTTGGTGTTTTTGCCAGAGATTTGTAGCAAAGCATCTTGGTAAATCTGCTGCTTCCCTAAAGGCTACCATAAGGTTCAGATCACTTATTTGTTTGTTTGTTTGTTTGTTTGATTGTTTGTTTGGTTGGTTAGTTAGTTAGTTAGTCCAATACACAATGAGAGATTTAGTGGGTAGGTATATGTGTGTGTGTGTGTGTGTGTGTGTATGTCACATGTTTAAGCTGAATTTGAAAATTAAGGGAGACTAGGATAGATCTATTTCGGCCTTATTTTGGCCTCATCAGCTAGCCATACCCACTGGGACTTGAACCTGCAACCTTTGCCTTGTAAGGCAGAGAATTATCCTCTAGGCTACAGTATCCAATCCCTTCAGCTCTGTACCAGGGAAGGGTTACATTTTGTGTCGAATCACCCTGGTATATTGAAGGAAACATCACAGCTCCTTTTTTGCCTCTCGGCCCAACCCAGGGCCATTTCCAAGGCAGTTAATTTTATTGATAGCCGACAATTCTATCTGTATGTGTCACATGTTTAAGCTGAATTTGAAAATTAAGGGAGACTAGGATAGATCTATTTCGGCCTTATTTTGGCCTCATCAGCTAGCCATACCCACTGGGACTTGAACCTGCAACCTTTGCCTTGTAAGGCAGAGAATTATCCTCTAGGCTACAGTATCCAATCCCTTCACACGCACACACACACACACATAGTAAAATACATGATGAAGGTTATAGAGGAGATACTCATAGTAAAATATATCTGTGAAAGAATAGAAAAGAAGATATAGTAATAGAACATATCAATGAAAGAATAGAAGAAGAGATATAGGAATAGAAGAAAGGTATAGGAGATATAGGAGAGCAATAGGACAGGGGACGGAAGGCACTCTAGTGCACTTGTACTCGTCCCTTACTGACCTCTTAGGAATCTGGATAGGTCAACCGTGGATAATGTAAGGGTAAAGTGTTGGGGGTTTGGGGATGACACTATGGAGTCCGGTAATGAGTTTCATGCTTCGACAACTCGGTTACTGAAGTCATATTTTTTACAGTCAAATTTGGAGCGGTTAATATTAAGTTTAAATCTGTTGTGTGCTCTTGTGTTGTTGTGGTTGAAGCTGAAGTAGTCGCCGACGGGCAGGACGTTGCAGCATATGATCTTGTGGGCAATACTTAGATCTTGTTTAAGGCATCTTAGTTCTAGGCTTTCTAGGCCCAGGATTGAAAGTCTAGTCTCGTAGGGGATTCTGTTTCGAGTGGAGGAGTGAAGGGCTCTTCTGGTGAAGTATCTTTGGTATCAGAACTAATGAAGTGCAAAAGATCAAGTCCCAAGTTTGAAAGCCAAAGCTCTGTCCACAGGCAAGGTATTAAAAAGAATCAGGGAGGATCAGGAACATGAGTTGGGAAGTCAGAGTGGTTATTTCAATCAAAATGGGAGGGTGTAGATTATAAGACTTGAATAACTGGAAAAGTTGATACGATTTCCTCTTAAGGAAAAACATAGGCCTCCGCTATGTAGCTCTATATTTTCAAAATGCCAGCATTGTGTTCTGGATTTGGGTGCTTGCTTAAGGTGAACAAGAATTCCTAGAGATCTGAATCAGATCTTGAGAATACGGCATGGACAAATAAAAGGTTTAGAAACCCTTCTTGATATTGTTTCTTGACCTTGCTACTTCAAAATGTGTCATTGATCCTGGGAACAGCTTTTGGCTGAATTTTAACTCAGAATAACAACTAAAGATTCTGCCAAATTAAGAGGAAAGAAGAGTCTGGAATTTAAAACAAAGTAAAGCAATAGAAAGGTAATGTTGAAGCAATTAAAACCCTGCTGTTCTGTTCGGGTCTGTGAGACCCGAAATCAAAGTTTGAGACCCTGTAAAAAAATTTCCCTGCATATCTGAAACTTGAAATTTCATGACTTTTCATCATTTCAGGGGTTCTCTCTCTGAGAATTTTTTTTGGGGAGTGGGGGGTTTCTTTCTTGCTGAAAAAAAAAGTCACACTTGTACTGTTTCCGGGTCACCCTGACCCGGACCGAAAACTCTTAATTTGAAGTGCTTATGTTTGGTCAATTTGAAAACTTTTTTCACTTGGAAAGTAGTCTGAACAGTTCTACACACAATGATATGAAAATTGAACTGAAAAAACTATGCATATTGCTTTATTTTGATTATAAAAGGCAGACCCCCCCTTTATTTGTGAACATTTTTTCAATTTATAGATAGTTTAGCTTGCAAAATGTGTTCAATTTTACTAAAGTTGGTGTGGGACTGGTAGTTTGAACATTTCTGAATATAAGAAAAATATAAATGAACTGAAAGAAATGATTCTTATTTGTTTTTTAAAATCAGAAATAAGCCCCCTCCCCCCCGGCTTGGATGCTTGCAACCATTTTCACTTTATATTTTTTTAGGCTACAAATCTCTAAGGAATTTTCCCTCAAAAGTTTTGATATACTAAATTGAACAATCCTGATCATAAGAAAAATAGAAATGAACTGAAAAAAATGATTCTTATTTGTTTATTTTGGCCCCCAAAGGGCCATACACACACCCCGGCCTTGCTGTGTGCCATTATTTTCACTTTTCACAAAAACAGGGGGGGGGGGTGTACATTTTATCAGCAAAATAAACCAATAAGCATTAATTTTTTCATTTCAATTTTCATTTCAATGTGTGCAGAAATGTTCAAATTTGTTTCCAAGTGAAAAAAGCTTTCAAATTGACCAAACATAAGCACTTCAAATGAAGAGTTTTCGGTCCGGGTCAGGGTGATCCGGGAACATAACATTAGGGAGTTTTATTGAACAGAACAGCAGGGTTAAGACTAGCTGGGAGTGAGCTAAACATTGTGTCAAAACTCGCGGCCCGCAGGCTGGATTCTTCATGCACAGGCCATGCCCAACCCAGCTCTGCAAATGCCACGAAACTTCAAGTGACGGCAATATGACACCATAAGTTTGATACCCGATTCAGAATTATACCCTATGGTAGACTACAATAGAAAAGTAAAAACAACTTAGTAAAGCTAACTTATAGAAATAAGTTCTAAATAAGTCTATTGAAAGAGAAAATGAAAAAGTCCATTTTCAAGACTGAATCACCTGTTTTAGGATGAGAACATTCTGGAAGAGAATTTTTCTCTCTACTTGCTATTAAAAAAAGCAATAAAGCTTTTACGTAAATAATAGATAATATTAACAGTGCATCCCTAATTATATTTGAGGGTACAAGTATGTTTGAACATAATAGCTGCATTTTCAGAAACCTTTTAGTAGCTAGACTTTTACATACTCACCAAATATATGGAACAAAAATGGATAATGTTGATAGTACACCTTCTGAAGGGAATGAATGACGCATTATCTAAATTGGTGCATTTCATACTGGAAACTTTCAATTCGTTTTGCTACCCGAGATGAATTATTATTGTTCAGTGGGAAAGTGTTCTGCACAACAAAATAAATCATGTAAGTTGTGTCAAGTTTTTCAATTTTATAATTGAGTGAAAAACAGGAATGTTTCCTACAAAGTCCTCTGACACATAAAACAGTGAAATCTTACATATTTCGACTCAGATGTGAGCCTCTTTCAGCATATATTATATTAACAAAGACTGGTAAGTGCAGAGTAACATTCCCTATTATCATATGCAGGTGTGTTGTAATGGTGTCAAACTTTTCAGTAATTATAACATAATGTGTTAATTATGGCTGTATAACCCTTTGAAATGATGCTTCATTTCAGAAAAAGTTCAAATAAGCAGCTGTTTTAAACTACTTTTTTCATAGAAACATGGGTACCACAATTCTAAGTGAAAAGAAACACTATGAAGTACAGAAAAGAGCAACAAAGATAATTATAGGGATGGAGATTAAAATATACGAAGATCATTTGCAGCAATTGGACGACTAGTGTAGACTAGTGTAGACGGACCAGAGGTGACATAATAGCAGTGTTCCAATATTTGAGGGGTTACCACAAATAAGAGGAGGTCAACCTATTGTCCAGAGCATTAAAAAGCAAGACAAGAAACAATGGGTGGGAATTAATCAAGGAGACAGGCAACCTAGAACTCACTTTACTTTAAGTAAAGTATGTCTTTACTTAAAGTATGGTTCACTTTAAGTTTGTATCTGTTGTGTGCTCATGTGTTGTTGTGGTTGAAGCTGAAGTAATCGTTGACAGGAAGAACGGTGTAGCAGATGATTTTATGGGCTATGCTTGCGTCGTGTTTAAGATGACATAGTTCTAAGCTTTCTAAACCTAGGATTGTAAGTCTAGTTGCATAGGATATTCTGTTACGAGTGGAGGAGTAGAGGGCTCTTCTAGTAAAGTATCTCTGGACATTTTCTAGGGTGTTTATGTCTGAAATGTGGTCTGGGTTCCAGACAAATGAGTTGTATTCGAGGAATGGGTCGGTGTCTCTGAATAAGGTTTTTTTTAAAGCCCTGACCAGGAGATAAAATAATGTGCTGAAGCTAACCAGACTAAGGATGCTAGCCAGATGAATACCTGGTAAGGAGTAGGAGAGGACAGGGAGAATCTTCAAGAAAGCCTGGAATATTTTACAAAAAGTATTCGGAGTCTTCGGAGAGGGGCAGCATACAAATCTAATAAATAATAATAATAATAATAAAACAAATGGTACTTCCTCTTTGTTTCAGGTCAGATAATTCTTCCGAAAGACAGATCTCAGTTACCTTTCACAAATCTACCATCAATAAAATTGAAAGTATATAGAAGCTGCCCCATATGGATTTTAGGAAAAGATTTTTTTTTAAAGACTCCATTTTAGCAGAAGCTGTACATGGGAATTGATTTAAAGTGTGACTTGCTAAAATAGAATTGTATCAACTGTATTCTGCTGCCAGCAGACAGCAACCAGTGGTCAGATCAAACCATGCCTCCTCTGTAAATATAATTTAACAGCCCAATAAGCAGAAGTGGTCTGGTAGCACCCTTTCTGACTACCGATCTTATTAAAAAGCATACACCTTGTGAACTATAACTCAGTTCATCACAATTCAGTGGTGCAATTCCAAGTAGGGTGTTACACTTAAGAAAAACAAAACAAAACCACAAAAATAAAAACATAGGATTCATAGGCTAGAATAAGTGGTACCTAGTTCAACAGCTGTTAGCTGTGAGAGACATCTAGGGCTCCTGGTGAACCACTGCTTAAGTACAGTGGTACCTCTACCTAAGAACGCCTCTACTTACGAACTTTTCTAGAAAAGAACCAGATGTTTAAGATTTTTTTTGCCTCTTCTCAAGAACTGTTTTCCACTTACAAACCCAAGCCTCTGAAACTGTAACCGGAAAAGGCAGAGAGAAGCCTCTGTGGGGCCTCTCTAGGAACCACCAGCGATACTGGTGAGGTTGTAAGTCGAGGACTTAACAGTTCACTTGAACTATGATGATTGTTCAAGCCACTCCCACCTGATCACATGGCGGGCAAGCCACTCCTACCCAGTCACATGATCACCAAGCCACACCCACAAAATAAGCCAGTAAAAATATTGGCTGCCCATTATAGCATAAACATACCACAGGCGAATATCCTTATGGCTGACACAGAACAATGACTTCTCAGTTCCTGCACAAGAGTGCATTTAGATAGACTTTATATATCTATAACCAGAAGAACCATGAGAAACCATAATGATTTTTTTTAGCACTTATTGAAAATTCCTCTGAGTAGTTTTTCTGACCATGCTAAGAGCTCTGAGTCAATTTGAGAACCTGCAAAGCAAAGGAACATGATTATTGAAAAAGCATTTATTGCATTATAAACAGTTTGGAATTTAATGATATTATCTGATTTTTTTAAAATCAATACTTGTATTACTCTCTTAAGTAGAAATGCTGATTTGTGGTATTTGAGCAAACTGAGGATTCCGAACATTGGGATTATTCATGTTATTTGGCTGGCATCTAGATAGTACTCAGAACTGTTTTGTGTTTCTAATGATTCACTTTAATTTGATTTTGATCAGCTTCGGATTATTACATTAATCGTCTTGCTGTACTGATTTAATCTAAAATAATTAACAGCCTTTCTTTAATGAAGACACTCAAACCTAACTCTATTGTAAATCTTTCAAATGTTCTTAAAATTATCTCATTCATTTTATTTATCAATGAAATATATATCACTCTGTACTAAGGCTTGACTTTTGAAAGGTAGCCTTTATTACTAGCCAATCAGCCAGAAAAAATTAGGTATTCCAAAAAGAATACTTTTTTTCATGCGGCTATATAATAGGCTGCGGGTGGTGAGATAACTGGGGTTTTTTCTTTATCATTTTTTCATTTTACATTTCTTTTTTTTTCATTTTTACAATTCTCATTTGAAATCATTACATTACTGTGCATTCATGTCCAGAAGAGTAAAAGGTTAGTTTATGTATTACATTATTAGTGTCACAAAGGAGGACTGTCAATTGTGAGATGCCAAAATTGCATGGAGAAAAATCTATAATTGAAATGTGTTGACTTAATACCCAATAATAAAAGAGTAAAAACAAACACTTAGAGGCATGCAGTCAAATATTATAATAATTATCTTGAGTTATTATCAGTCTTTGAATGTGAAACTCTGAAAAGACTCTACTTTTGAGTAAATGGTAACTGGGTGTTTCAAAGATCTGACAGTATATATAGCTGTTTCTAATGTCATTCCATCATAGATTGAAAAATGCCCGATGGCATCTTGGGTCTATGAATAGAAGAAAATACAGTACTTTGCACTAGATTTGGAAAACATGCTGTCTTCATACATAAAAGCAGTCATGGGCTCCTATGGGTACAGTCAGGTACACAGTACCGGTAGCAAAATTTTGATATTTTTTTTTCATTTTTTCCCTTCTGGGCTCTGGGTATGTTTTTCCTATTGCAGTAAATGAGGTTGAATGTGTATAATTTTAGAAGAGCTGTGTGTGCGTGTATGTATATACACTTTATATAGTAGATAATCAAGGGTGGGCTACTGCCCGGACGGGGGGGAACATAGTGGGGTAGCGAAAATTATTTTTAATTATTTATTAGATTTGCCACCCCTCTCTGGAGACTCGGAGCGGCTAACCCCAGAACACCCAATTTGCACTGAAAGATGTTGAAAGAAAATGCATAAGTCATGTTCTGTCGGGCTCTCTGGTACACTGCTCCCAAAAATTCACAGGTACAAATTTCAGACATATACACGTTTGAAAAGTCAAAACAATGTTCTTTATAATGAAAATTCACTTAAACCAAGCCCTCTTTTGGTATAGCAAAGAGCACTGGTCTCCAAACAAACTGGTAATTTGTACAAGTCCCTTATCAGTTCTGTGATACTTAGCTTGCAGCTGTGAGGCAATTTATAGTCCTTCTTCTTTCACAAAGTGAAACACACTTTGCTCTGGTTTAGTTTCAAAGCGGGGGAAAATCAGCACACAAAAGGTCAAAGTCAGTAAAGCAGTCATTAAACACGACGATCAGATAATTCTCCACAATGGCCAAACCCACAGGCTGCTATTTATAGCAGCCTCACTACTTACCACAGCCCCACCCAACCACAGGTGGCCTCATTTTCTGTGATAATAATGTCTCAGTTGTTGTCGCCTATGCATCGCTCTCCGCATGCGTGGCTGTATCATTAACTCTTGTTCTGAATCCAAGGAGGAGCTAGATAATTGATCTCCTTCTGAGCTGTCTGTCACACTCTCCTCCTCCCTGTCGCTCATGTCTTCTTGGTCAGAGGAGCCTTCCTCAGAAGATTCCACCGGGGGCAAAACAGGCCTGCAGCATGTGGATGTCTCCCCTACATCCACAGTCCTTGGGGCAGGAGCTGGGCCAGAGCTAACCACAACAAGTCACTGCATAAAAGGCATCTATTTTGGAGCTGGGGTGTGCATGGAATGGGAGAAGTACACTCATGTGAGCCAGGGGTGGGTTCTAACTTACCTCGCTGCTGGTTTGCTTCCTCCCATGCTGTGGAGTTGTGCTGCATGTGCTGAAAAATCACCCAAAATACCCCCCCCCAAAAAAAAAACTTCTGAAAAAAAGATGGGAACGAATGTGCGGTGCGGGAAACTTGGCTCCTATGCATGAGCAGAAGAACAATATAACTTGGAAAATTTTTAAATGTTTTTTTTTTAAATTAAAAAAAAGAGATGATGGCATCCACGGACCAGCTCCAACAGAACCGGTTCCATGATGTCATTGTGACATCATCAGCAGATTGCTATAGATTGAGGCAAATTGGACAGAACTGGGAGGAACCCACCTCTGATGTGAACAGAGGTGGGATTCAAAAGGTTCTGACCAGTTCTGGAGAACCCGTAGTGGAAATTTTCAGTAGTTTGGAGAATTGGTAAATGCCACCTCTGACTGGTCCCACCTCCAACTATTATATACTTCCCGAGTCCCAGCTGATCGGGAAGAAATGGAGATTTTACAGAAACCTCCGATAGAAGTGGGACGGTATTTAGGATTTTACACTGTCCTTCCCCTGCCATGTCCACCAAGCTGAACCCCATTATTTATGTTTGTTTGTTTGTTTGTTTATCTGTCTGTTTATTTGTCTGTTTGTTTGTTTGTTTGTTTATTTATTTATTTATTTATTTATTTATTTATTTATTTAATTTGTATGCCGCCCCTCTCCGCAGACTCAGGGCGGCTCACAACAGTAATAGAAAAACACTGTACAAAACAAATCTAATAATTAAAATTAAAAACCCATAATTTAAGAAAACATACACACAACATACCATACATAAACAGTATAGGCCTGGGGAAGTTATCTCAGTTCCCCCATGCCTGACGGCAGAGGTGGGTTTTAAGGAGCTTACGAAAGGCCAGGAGGGTGGGGGCAGTTCTAATCTCAGGGGGGAGCTGGTTCCAGAGGGTTGGGGACGCCACAGAGAAGGCTCTTCCCCTGGGCCCCGCCAAATGACATTGTTTAGTTGATGGGACATGAAGGCCAACTCTACCTGGGATTCCAGAGAGTTTCATTTCAATTAATATATATATATTTAAATACATTTTTTAAAAACACGAAAGTCAAAAACTCCTTTATATTATGCTGAAAATGTCCATAATATTTAGTTCTCCATATTTTGTGACTTACATCTCAGTTTGAAAATCTCAGTCCTGTACAAAAATTCATTCTATAAAGTCTTAGTTAGACCACGCCTAGAGTACTGCATCCAGTTTCAGTCACCACACTATAAAAAAGATGTTGAGACTCTAGAAAAAATGCAGAGGAGAGCAACCAGGATGATTAGGGGACTGTAGACTATAACATAGGAAGAGCAGTTGTAAGAACTGGGCATGGTCAGTCTGGCGAAAAGAAGGACCAGGGTAGACATGATAGCAGTGTTTCAATACTTGAGGGACTGCTGTACAGAGGACATTGAAAGGATGGAAAGCTAAGGTGTTATTCTTAGAGCCACGGACATGCCATTTGTTAGGAGACATTATACAATTAAAAGCTTAAATATATTAAGTTATCGAACTTAATAGTAGGTACATCTATGAGAAAAAATATTGGATTTTTTTCAAATTTGCTTGATAATAATATGGATTTGATGATACTTGAGGATATTAACATCTTTATATTTGAGGATATTAACATCATGAGTGAAAGAACATTTTGAATGGTTAATATTATACTATATAAATGCTTGCTTTTCCTTTTTTTCCATCAAGAAGGTGATTACATGAAATTTGAGAAGTACAATTTTTTTCGTCTCCAAACAAACTGGTAATTTGTACAAGTCCCTTATCAGTTCTGTGATACTTAGCTTGCAGCTGTGAGGCAATTCACAGTCCTTCTTCTTTCACAAAGTGAAACACACTTTGCTCTGGTTTAGTTTCAAAGCGGGGGAAAATCAGCACACAAAAGGTTAAAGTCAGTAAAGCAGTCACAAAACACAACGATCAGATAATCCTCCACAATAGCCAAACCCACAGGCTGCTATTTATAGCAGCCTCACTAATTACCACAGCCCCACCCAATCACAGGTGGCCTCATTTTCTTTGATAATAATCTCTCAGTTGTTGTTGCCTATGCATCGCTCTCCGCATGCGTGGCTGTATCATTAACTCTTGTTCTGAATCCAAGGAGGAGCTAGATAATTGATCTCCTTCTGAGCTGTCTGCCACACTCTCCTCCTCCCTGTCACTCATGTCTTCTTGGTCAGAGGAGCCTTCATCAGCAGATTCCACCAGGGGCAAAACAGGCCTGCAGCATGTGGATGTCTCCCCCACATCCACAGTCCTTGGGGCAGGAGCTGGGCCAGAGCTAACCACAACATAAATGAGGGAATGCATTTCATTTTGGAGATCATAGGGTGTGAGGAAAGGGGAATTAATTGATATAATCAAATATATTTTTGTTCTATATGATATTGGGTACAATGAAGTTTGGCTAGAAAATAATTTAATTAGAAATTTAATCTTTCTTTTCTTTTCTTTTATACTTATAGAAATTCTTTCTTAAAAATAATAGGGGCAGACTGGATGGACCATGAGGTCTTTTTCTGCCGTCGGTCTTCCATGTTTCTATGTTTTTAAGTAACCTTCAGTCTGTCAGGATCAAACTCTAGAGTGTGGGCAGGGTGAGCCTGCAGTGCTGCACTCTAACCACTGTGCCACTAGGACTCACAACAGGTTTATCAGTTATTTTTATTTATTTTTGTTTTTAAAGGTATTTTTATCTGCAGCGAAACCAATTGAAATCCCATTCACAAGCCCTACAGGTAACAGTCACTCTAAAGACAGGTGAATTCAGGATAAATGCTGCTTCTGAGCAGACAGAAAGAAACAGCAGCCTTTAATATTATCTCTGAATCCCTGTTTTGACTTTATCTTTTGCTTCCTCCTGATAACTTTCACTTCTCAAAAAAGGAACTCAAATTCAGTTACAAAAGTCAGAAAAAGAGTCAGATAGGTAGAAGTGCAGTTAGTGTTCCACATTTTTGGTGGCTACAAAAATTTCAATTGCCATTTACTTCACAGGGCAGCTGTGAATATTTATTTGTGGGTAAAGAAGCTGTAATACCTGGATAGCTAACAACAACCCACAGAAACATAATAAAACCTGTACACACAAAATACAAAACAAAGTTAAAACAACTCTGATACACCTACGTTTGGCTCAACTAATATCCTGGCTCAGCTGCTGAGGGAAAATCCAGGTTTTTACCATAGTCTTGGGGCCTTCAGACTGTAGGCCAGTGATGATGAACCATTTTTCCCTTGGGTGCAAGTGCCCATACCCATAATTCAATGCCTGGGGAGGGCAAAAACAGCTTCCCCTGCCTCCAGAGGCCCTCTGGAGGCCAGAAATGGCCTATTCCCCAACTTCTGGTAAGCCCAGTAGGCTCGTGTTTCATCCTCCCCAGGCTCCAAAGGCTTCCCTGGAACCAGGGGAGGGTAAAAACGCTTCACAAAGTTAGAAGGAACTACACATTATTTAGGCTACTGAATCCACATATCACCTTACATAGTGCTGATCCCCCCCTCTGCATTGTAATCCATCTTAATAGATCATGGCTGTTTTGGAGTCAGCAAAATCCATTGCTTCCTTGTACCAAACAAAAGCAGACTGATGGGGTCTTCAGCTAATTACTTCTGCCTTCCAGCTTCAGTAATTTCAGGATATTTCAGCAATTTTTACGTCTTCCATCTTTTCTTCCTATCTCATGAACAAATAAAAAATAGCTAGCGCATTTATGTATTTTCTTTTAAGGCAGCATAAATACTGCTGAATATATAAGGTTTGAAAGTTGTCACGGAATCTAAACCAGTTTGTATGTTGTCCTGATCAATGGAGAATTTCTGCCCGAGGCAGAAGGTTTGCACACAGAGGTTAGAATCCGGACAGGGGGCTTATGGATAAGATAATGGTTTTTGAAGGTTGCATATCAGAGCATTATATGTAGTCAAGGCTTTTTCAGTGTGAGCTCTTAATTAGGAGCTGATGGAACTCAAGAGGCTCATCAGATCAAGAAGTTATTGAGCTTGTTTTTGGCAGGCTTTTCCATTTAATGGGATATTTAATGCTTAGGATGGCAAACCCTCTCATTGTACCAAGTCCAGATGGAATTCTCCAATGGTGTTGGAGAGATCTAAAATCCAGATAAAGTGATAAATGTAAGTGGAAGGATAGCAATGAATGGACAATCCAGAATTTGTACTGGTACATGGTGGACCACATCCACTTCGAAATTATGGAAATAAGATTAAATAACTTTGATGAAAATAAATTGGAGAAGCTGATGGAATGATGGAATAAGGTGAAAAATTATATCTTAAGTAGAATTTATGACGACAATGTGAAAAATAAATTCCAAACACTTTTTGTATGTAAAGAAATGTAAACCGGAGCTAAGGAAGAAATTGAAACTTATTGCAAATAATTTAACCCCCTAAATGGTGGTGGGATTTATTGGTGTTGGGCACTTTTTCATTAAGTGTTTTTGTTTGTTTGTTGTAATAAAATTTAATAAAAATATATATTTTTTTTAAAAAAAGGTGATACATGCAAGTGATTGCTACATGCCTATAGTTGAACTTTGAAGATAGCTACCAGACCACAAAGTTTGCATGAGGTTAAGACACAATCAATGGCACTAGAAGCCCATAAGAGAACTGTCACACACAGGCCTAGCCCATCCCAGCTCTGCGAAAGGAAACGAAAACACATTATGATGCTTCACGTGATGGCAGTGTGATGTGGTCAGTTTGACACCTGTATTCTAGAGCAGAGATTAGTGTCCATCACATACGAGAGAATCACTGATCTTTAGTAGCATGTCTAAAGATTGGTTTGGGTTAAATTATGGGACTAATATGGAAGTATGGGAAAAGAGAACAGAATCCAGAATGGTGTGTCAAGTTGGTTAGCATAGGAAAACTCACTTAGGCAATCAGATATAGACAGGCAGACAGACAGACAATGATATGCAACACTGTCAATTGGAAGAAATCAGGCACTAGGGGGCCTTTATTATTTGGGGTATCAATTTGAGCTCTTTCCTTAGTGTGTCAATTTCCCCCAGCTCAGAATTATCTTTGGAGAAAGAAAAGAGGTGAAATGCTACCAGTTCAGACTGATTTGCTCAAACCAGTAATAAAAAAAATGCTACCGGTTCGGGCGAAAAAATGCTACCGCAAGAATCCCAGTGACTGATAGAGTGGGTCTTCTCCGGGTCCCGTCAACCAAACAATGTCGCTTGGCGGGACCCAGAGGAAGAGCCTTCTCTGTGGTGGCCCCAACCCTCTGGAACCAACTCCCCCCAGAGATTAGAATTGCCCCCACCCTTCTTGCTTTTCATAAGCTGCTTAAAACCTACCTTTGCCGCCAGGCATGGGGGAACTAAGATACACTTTCCCCCTAGGCCTTTACAATTTTATGTATGGTATGTTTGTATGTATGTATGATTGGTTTTTATATAATGGGTTTTTAACTGCTTTTTAGTATTGGATTTTGTTATACTGTTTTACTGCTGTTGTTAGCCGCCCCGAGTCTGCGGAGAGGGGCGGCATACAAATCCAATTAATAATAATAATAATAATAATAATAATAATAATAATAATAATAATAATAATAATAATAATATCCAACGATCAGCTGTGCAATTATCAGCTGTGCCGCACAATCTAGATTAGGATTTCCTGCTTTCAAGGTAATCTAAATTGTGTGACACAGCTGTTCAACTTAACTTTGAAGACTCTGATAGCTTCAAAATGCTCCTTTCTCAGCATTGCATGGTAGTGCCTGAGCAGTAAAATGGTAGCAGAATTTCACTCCTGGAATGGAAGGATAGTGTCTTTGTTACAGTTGTTTTTTATTGTCCTTATTTGCCATTCTCGAATCTTTCTTTAAATGCACTAGGATAGCTTTGCTGTGTCTTAAATCAGTTTCACTGCTTGGGCAAGCCCTTTAATTTTGGATTCTATCTCTGTTAGTCTTTAGTAAGACTTAATCATCCACTTTCAAAAGGACAAAGTCATATTTTGTGCTGATGGAACTTTTAGCTAGCCTCCCTGCTGCCAAGGGTGGAAATATGGTAGAAGCAGCTTTGATAGATACAACATTTTAAAATGTATGAACTAATAAAATATTATTCAGAAGAGATCTGATATTTTATTCCATGAACACTGGAAGGGAGCTAATTCCTAGAGATTTTTTAAAGTGGTCTTTATTTTTAAAAACATCAATACTACCATTGAATTGCTGAAAAACAACTGAATTCTAATATGTGTAGAGAGCTAATTAGTGTGAACAAGGTCAATCTGGTGCTTGGCTTAGGAAAAAAAATAGCAGAGGGTCTGGGAGCTCATCTTCCTGCATTAATGCTGTTATTGAGAGGAGACAGAACTAATTGCTTATGTTGATGTATGAGGGTGGAGTCCTTTTTATTATCTGGGATTAAGGGAGCATGACATTTGCTTTTTTGCAGGTTGCTAATCAGTTAATGGGATATCCAGCATGGAATTTTGTTGGGAGTAATTTACATTCTGTATCTCTGAAGACAGGAACTCAATGTTTTCTTTGGATCATCAATTTTTGCAGGAATAGTTGTTAATTGCTCAAACAAGGCTATTATATTATAGTCTGCAGAATTAAGAAACAATATCCCCCCCCCCCAAAAAATGCAGAAGAGGTTTAGAAGCTACGGTATTATTTAGGTAGCTGACCATTGTAACATTAGAGACATTGGTCCCTAATAGAGTAAGTTGACCAGACGTCCTGCTTTTGCCTGGACAGTCCCAATTTCTAAAACAATTGGCTTGAGTGCCACAACATTTTTAAAAAGTCCTGATTTTTGGAAGGCAGCGGGACTCAGAGCCTGGGGTGGGTGTTGATTTGATGAGAGCTGTGGCCAATCGGGAGCTTCCTTCTTCCCTCCTCAGCTCCAGCGGAATGAGTGCGCCTTGTGTCAGAGCGATGGGTCCTCTCCTGACACCAATTGTGAAAGGCGGGGCTTAAACCAGGCCTGAAAGCAGGCGGAGAGGCTGAAAGGGGTAACAAAGTCCCCTCTTCCCTTTCCCTCCACTTTATCCATTCCATACCAACACTCCTTTGGATGGACAGGCGTGCTGGCCAATAGCATCATGCATGACAGGCAGAGTGAAGAGAAAGGTGGGCAGGGATTGGGTCTGAGCATCCAATGGCAGGTGCAGGGCAAAGGGGGCAGCCAGCAAGAACAAAATGAGTGTGGCAGAGGCATGGGTAGCCTGAGCAGGAGTGGTGGGGAGGGGGGAAGAGAGGGAGGAGGTGGCATAGGTCTAGCACCAATATAGACCAATTTTTTAATCAAGAACCCCCCCTCCCATCAATGGTGTCCTGCTTTACCAATATTAAAATCTGGTCACTTTATAACAGAGACAATATTCAAAATGGCCAATACATTAACTAGACTCAACATTTTCTTGTAAGGCATATTTCCATTCCATTCAGGGGTGAAATCTAGCAGGTTCTAACATATGCTGCAACTTCCTGCCTGTCGGCGACTACTTCAGCTTCAACCACAACAACACAAGAGTACACAACAGATTTAAACTTAATATTAACCGCTCCAAACCTGACTGTAAAAAATATGACTTCAATAACCGAGTTGTCGAAGCGTGGAACTCATTACCGGACTCCATAGTGTCATCCCCAAACCCCCAACACTTTACCCTTAGATTATCTACGGTTGACCTATCCAGATTCCTAAGAGGTCAGTAAGGGGTGAGTACAAGTGCACTAGAGTGCCTTCCATCCCCTGTCCTATTGTTCTCCTATATCTCCTATACCTTTCTTCTATTCCTATATCTCTTCTTCTATTCTTTCATTGATATGTTCTATTACTTTATGTTCTTTTCTATTATTTCTTAGATATATTTTACTATGAGTATCTCCTCTACAACCTTCATCATATATCTTACTCTGTGTGTGTGTGTGTGTGTGTGTGTGTGTGTATATGTGTGTGTGTGTGTGTGTGTGTATATATATATATATATATATATATATATATATATATATATATATATATATATATTCCATTTTACAACAACACAAAGATTGGAACTTCAGCCTGATGATGGTGAATGTGATTTCGCCGAAACGTCGCATAGACATGCAAAATATTACACAGGGCAAAACCCGAACTCAGAACAATCTACATATATATATTTGTTTTCATAAATTTTCACGGGTATATGTATGTAGATTGTTCTGAGTTCGGGTTTTGCCCTGTGTAATATTTTGCATGTCTATGCGACGTTTCGGTGAAATCACATTCACCATCATCAGGCTGAAGTTCCAAGCTTCGTGTTGTTGTAAAATGGAATGTTTGCAACTGTCATTTCTTCCTAGTATATAGTGTGGGGGTGGAGATTTGGTTTGAATGTAGCAAATAGATTGGGTGATTATGTTTTAGTGATCTGATTGGTTGGTGTAACCATAATTATTAGAAGGATTGACATGGTGATTTTTATGAAGTGTGGTTTTTTTTGTTTAAGGCTGGTTTCCAAATTTCTGGTAGGCGGGACGTGTCATCTCTTTTATTTATGCAAAGGGGGCTCCTCTCAATTTCTATAGCTTCCAGAGCAATTCTTCTATATAAATTCTCTGTTTTGTGAAGTAATTTAGTTTTTTCAAAGTCAATTTCGTGCCCTGTTTTTTTAATGTGCTGGACAAGGGAGGAAGTCTTTTCTTCTTTTTTAACTGCATTCACATGTTCTGCAATGCGTTGGCTCACTCTTCGGTTGGTTTGTCCAATGTATGTGGCTGCACATGTTTTGCAAGGGATTTCATAGATTCCTTGGTATTCCAATTGGATTTTATCTTTGGGGCTCCTTAGGATATTAGATATTTTTTGGTTAGTGCAAAATGAAGTTTTGATGTTATATTTGTGCAGAATTTTACTAATTTTGTCTGTGGTAAAATTCTGCACAAATATAACATCAAAACTTCATATATATATATACCCACTAAAACTCTCATTGTGTATTGGACTAACTAACTAACTAACTAACTAACTAACTAACTAACTAACTAACTAACTAACTAACCAAACAAACAAACAAACAAACAAATTTTGAGTAGTTCAGAGAACCAGAAAATTGATTGCTAGTGGACCATATCAAATATTTTCATGGGATTCCACGCAATTAAGTCCTCAGTAGAAACTTTTAAGGTGGGGGACTCATTATTGCTTCACCTATCCTACTACCTTTTCCAGTTTCAAAGTTCCAGGTTCTTTTTCCTACCCGTAGCAATTTATTTATTAAATTCATAAATATTAAAAAAAGAAAAAAAGAAAGGCAGGTTCAAATGTGGTTGCAAAAAGAGAAATGCAAAAGAAACTGGGCGAAACAAAACTGTCTCTAGTGGTGACTAAAGGACTTGTAGCATCATCTTTGGAAAAACAAAAACAAAGAAACAAGAACTCAGGAGGAAAAGGCAGCAATTATTTACACCAAACAATTGGGACAAAATTTTCTTTCCAGCTAAAGAGGATAGAAATGCTACCTTTTGGTTATTGTTGAAATAATTTCAAGCATTTAAACAAGTAGGATCGGCCTAATCAGTAATTAAGCTGATAAGAGGTGGGAAGGCTTTTATTGCATGCTATACATCTTTTCTTCCACTCAACCCTTGCCACAAGCTATATTCCTAAACACATTCCCCTCTGGCCATCAGTCACTAATTTAAAAATTGTTAAACTAGTTAATCATTTTTTAAAAATGAGAAACCTCTTGTTGATGACCTGACCTTTGGTAAAAGTGGCATTGATTAGATAGCTCTTCCTTTGGCTTCCTTATTTACACAAAATAATTACACATTTGGAGTGCCCAAACACCACAATTATCATTTTTCAAAAACATGCGACAATCTGGGCTTTTCCAATTATTGTCTGATTAGCTTCCTAAGTATTGTTAACAAACTTTTAGCCTCTGGATTGGCTATAACAGGACAAATTTCTTCTTAATGAATAGTAAGTTTGGGAGGGCTGGAAAATGATGGAGTAATGTGCCCGACAGTTGGCTTAAACCGCCAACCGAAATTGCCCCCGGAGCAGGGGGATGCTGCTGGCGGCTCCACGGAGCCCCGAACTTCCGGTTTCCAGCAAAACAGGAAGTTCGGCTTCTGGCAGCGCGCCAGGAAGGCATGCTGCATTCTGGGGGCAAGGGAAGGTCCAGATCGCCCTATTTAAGGCCGATCCAAGCTGGACCTCCTCCTTGCTGGCTGCCCCTTGTGAAGCAAACACCTGCCTGCCCTCCGCTGTCAACAGTGTGTCCTTAGGAGGTCGCTTTGGGGCCAAATAGGAATTTTTTGTGGCCTCCCCTTTAGAGGCGGCCAGTTTTTTGCCTATTCCACACTGACGGTATGGATGGATTGGTTAGGGGTGCAGCATACATAGATTTCAGAATAGGCCTCCCTTTGGTCACTGGGGTTTGGCAGGTTAGGGGTGGAAATGGGCAATTAGAAGCGACTGCGCATGCTCCTTTGGGCATCCTTTTAAAGGGTGATGGACCACCTCTCTCCAGGAACGTCAGGGATTGGAGAGAGGATGTCCATGGGAATCACCGGATCCAATTTCCCTTGGGGATTGGAGGGTGAGCTCCTCCCACATGACTAAGGGGCGTGGCTTGGATCCAGGGGAAGGTGGCTACCTTCACCTGCTTCAGCAAGGAGTTTTTGCCCAATGTTGCCAAGGAAGTTTCTGGTAGGAATTTCTGCCCCGTTAGTTTTGGCCTCTGCAGGTCCTTAGTTATGTTGAATTTAAATATTTAAATTTATGTATTTAAAGTTACGCTATTTAAATTTATGTTAATTTAATAAAATGACCCTTATTTAATCCACAATATGTCTCAGCGTCTTTACTCCGCTTCCAGGACAATGTACACTTCTAGTAGAAATAGGCAGAAGGGTTTAAATCCTGTTGGGGGGGGTTTCTAACTTACTTCACTGTCCGTCCTCTTCATCCCATGCGATGTGGCTGCATCCACATGGCCAAAAAATAAAAATTAAAAATATAATATAATAATTCAAAAACAAGACGGCTATACATGAGCAGTGCCGGAAACGTAGCTTCTGTGCATGTGCAGAAGAAAAAGACCCAGAAAAAAGTCCTCCCAATTTTTTTTTCAACCCCCCCCCCCCCAAAAAAAAAATGATGGTGGCATCCATGGACCAGCACAGATAGAACCGGTTCCATGAGGTTATTGTGACTTCAGAAGTTGTGGATGCACCATCACTGTAGGCTTTCAAAAAGAGACTGGACAACCATTTGTCTGAAACGATACAGGGTCTTCTGCTCAAGCACAGGATTGTATGGGAGGACCTCCAAGGTCCTTTCCAAATCTATAATTCTATGTTCCCTAGCTGCTCAAATTTTCTTCTTTTGAAAGTTGAGAATCCAGAGCAATGTACATCGATGTTGCAAATTACTGGTACTTGGTATTCTCAAGTACATGAGTCCTTGGCCATAAGGTTACCAATTAGAACTGTTATCTTGCAGTGACTGTTTGACACAGCATTCTAGGTAGAACAGGGCAAACTAGGTCACACAAATTGCAATGTAGAAATAAGAAAGCTTTCATGCCAGCAAATTATCTGTCCGTATTACTGCCCAATGCAGCTCACAGCTTATTCCTTGTCCAGTATAATGCTTCTGAAATTTTGGAAGGAATTTTGCAGAGTGAGTTGTCCCATGACCTGTGGGAACTATCCTCTTAAATGTCTATTTAATAGCCATTTGTATCCCCTATCAAATAGCCATAATGATGCTGCTTACTAATTGCAGTCTCACTAATTCAGAGAATGAGTTCATTTGCTTTCTACTGTTGTACAGGAACCCTAATATATCTAGGAGGGTTGTACAATTTATTTCATTGCTTTATTCAGGAAAATAATTCCTTAATTGTTATGGCCCTATTAAAACATATTACCCTGTTTCTTTTTAACAAGTCTTTCTTTTATGCTGTGTTATGATTTAGGTTTGTGTTATAATTTACCAGTTACATATAGACAGACAGATAAGTATCTAAATATACATTTGCTAAGAAACTTAGCATTTTACTATGTAATCTTTAACCATCAGTCAATCAATCAGAATAGAGTTGGAAGGGACCTTTGAGGTCTTCTAGTCCAACTAACTTCTCAAGCAGGAGAGATAAATGACTGTCCAGACTCTTCTTTAAAACCACCACTGATGAAGCACCCACAACTTCTGAAGGCAAGCTGTTCCACTGGTTAATTGTTCTCACTGTTAGGAAATTTCTCCTAAGTTGCAGGTTGTTGTTGTTGTTTTTTAAAAAAAAATATATTCCCATCCATTGTTTCTTGTCATGCCCGCTGGTACTTTGGAAAATAAGTTGACCCTCCTCCTTTTTGTGGCAACTTCACAAATACTGGACTACTGCTATCATATCACCCCTAGTCATTCTTTTTTCTAGACCCAAATCTTGGAAATGTTCTTCATGTTTTAGTCTCCAGCTCTTTAATCATCTTAGTTGTTCTTCTTTGCACTTTTCCCAAAGTCGCAACATCCTTTTTGTATGCAGTATCCAAAACTGATATAAACCCCCATTGCATATAAACAATGATATTGAGGCACTTTCTAAGTGCAGGTCACTAAAATGGTTAGTCAAGAACAAAACAGCCTTTCAACTAGAAAAATACCTGACAATGGGTCTGACCCAATACCATAGAACAGCACTCACTAGAGCAAGATTTGAGCAGTTAGATTCTATGGTCAAATATGGACGATTCCACCAAGTACCATATTTTGAGAGAACATGCATTTGCGGTGCACCAGAAATAGAAGATATTGCACATGTGCTACTCAATTGTAAACTATACTCCTCAGTAAGACCTTAGTATTTACAGTCCCTACTTGACAAAATCATACACTGGGACTGTAATAAACAATTATGATATTTTCTTCAGGGTACAAATATATAAGTAGTTTCTAGAACTGCTAAGTTTATAATCAGGGCTATTCAGATGAGAATACGTTTTATAGAACATATTGGGGTGGCATGCAAAGGAGATGAACTCACTTAAGAATATTTTATATCAGTATCTTAGATATGTTTAATATAATCCTTTGCACGAGTTATATTCTCATGTTTTACTACTCAATTTTAGCATATTATACTGCATTTTAACTTATTATTTATTCAAATTCCCTCTATTTTAGCCAATTTTATTGTATTTTAACCAGTCACAGTTTTATGACGACCGATGTGGTCCTTTTCCTCGCTTTGATATGGTCGATTGACTAATCAAATAAAGTTGATATTGATATTGATTGATATAAACAATCATTAGTATGTACAATTTTTAATCTTGTATTCCTCAAGTTCTGTTATAGTCCTGTGGATTGATTATAATATTTAGCTTATTTTGTATCTTATCTGCATTTAGAATGAATTATTTAACTCATTTCTAGTGATTTTAGCAAATGTTTGTTCTTTTGATCAGCAATCAAATCTCATGATAGACATCGCATGGCAGAAAGGGTTTTTCACATGAAAGTGAAACATATCATGAAGCTACTCACTAAAGGTTGCATCTTTAGAAATACCAGGTGTCACATGTACTCTGTGGAATGGCAGAAACGTGGACACCCTCACATTCATATTCTTCTGTGGTTAGAAGAGTAGGGAAGATGAAGTTGACAAAGTTGTAATGCTGAGGTACCTGATCCTGACCAAGACCTAGCCCTCCATGACATTATCAAGACAACAATGATCCATAGCCCATGTGGAGCCCTCAACAGGAATTCACCCTGCATGGTGGATCGTACCTGCAGCAAGAAATACCTCTGGCCTGCAGCAAGAAATACCTCTGAAGGAAACTCAAACCAAAGAGAATGGCTATCCTCAGTATTGCAGGCGGTCCCCAGAAAATGGGGGCTTACTGCCAACATTACTTGACTCGATCTTGACATGGTACTTAGGTGGTGCCAATTAGGTCCCACAGAGTCGGCTTTCTCCGGGTTCCATCGACAAAACAATGTCATTTGGTGGGATCCAGGGGAAGAGCCTTCTCTGTGGCGGCTCCAGCCCACTGGAATCAGCTCCCCCCAGAGTTTAGGACTGCCCCCACCCTCCTTGTCTTCCGCAAACTCTTAAAAACCGACCTATGTCACCAGGCATGGGGAAATTTATTTCCCCGGCTGTCCCGTTTTATGCATGGTTTGTTGAGTGGTGTGATTGTTTTTAATAAGGGTTTCTTAATATGTTCAGTTTTCATATTGGATCTGTAGACTGCATTGTTTGTTGGAAGCCGCTCCGAGTCCTCGGAGAGGGGCGGCATACAAGTCTAACAATTAAACAATTAAACAATTAAACAATTAAACAATTAAACAATTAAACAATTAAACAATTAAACAATTAAACAATTAAACAATTAAACAATTAAACAATTAAACAATTAAACAATTAAACAATTAAACAATTAAACAATTAAACAATTAAACAATTAAACAATTAAACAATTAAACAATTAAACAATTAAACAATTAAACAATTAATTCATCAGCCTTCAATCATTCTGAAGTGGGTAAAATGAGGACCCGGGTTGTGGGGGCAATAGCCTAGCTCTGTTAAAAAGTGCTATTGCTAACATATTGTAAGCCACCCTGAGTCTAAGGAAAAGGGCGGCATAAAAATTGAATGAATGAATGAATGAATGAATGAATGAATGAATGAATGAATGAATGAATGAACTACATCCTGTCTTGCATCTTCTCAGCTCATATAAATATTGAGTACCGCAATTCAGTTAAATCCATAAATTACATCAAGTATATTAACAAAGAGTCAGACCCAGGCAGCGTTCACCATTGAAGATGTGGATGAGGTGACAAGGTATGAGGCAGGACATTACATCAGCAGCTCTAAAGCAGCCAGGTGCATTCTCTGCTTCCCTATTTATGAAAGGTTTCCACCTGTTATGCTCCTTGCCATACACCTCATAAATGACCAGAGAGTTTATTGTACTAAGGACAAAGTTGTTGAGAGGATGAATAACCCTATAAAAACAGCACTTCTGGCCTTTTTCGAGCTCTGCAAAGTTAATGCTTTCACAAGGACCCTTTTATATTGTGAAGTTCCAACTTATTACATATAGAAAAGTAAAGTAGGAAACAAGGGAAGTCTGTACCAGATTATTTGGAGGTGAAGAAAGATCACATTTTGGGTAGAGTGTACATTGTTCATCCCATCCATATATATAATTTTACTCTGACAACCTTGTCTTTTAATGTGTAAATGTGCCCATTGAACAAATACATGAAAAGATCAAGCATAGAATGGTTCCATTTTCAGTCATATAATAAATTCATTTTTAATTCACTCAAACCCTGATATTAGAATTATCATCATAACAATAATAATTTGAGATGACTGTTCACTTTCAATTTAAATGCAAAGAGTATTAGAGGGTAGTAGGCGTAATGCATCAAAATGATTTTTTTTTTTGTAATCGGAGCTTATCTACTCAAGTAATGTTCCTGTATCTCAGCAAAATACTTCCTAACATACAAATTTTTCCAAACTGTTTAGGTTTGACTGTTCATTAGCAATTAACCACTTAGAAATTGTCCTGGGGCAGACCAGCCCAAATAATTCATCTGTTGTATCGTAATTGAAAATGCTTATTAGAACTATTATTCCCGGGATTGTTTTTTGGCTGTTTGAGTAATATGGACACATTTTTACGCTTATATGTTAAATAAACAACACATAACAGGCCAAATCTTGCTTTTTAGCATGAATAGGAATCATTTGAAGAATTCATTCAAACATAGGAGTACAAAGGGTGAACAGGTAGAAATAAGGGAATTAGGGAGCCTCCAAAAATTTTACAATATTGGAATAAAGACATTTGGAAAAAATATTGTTTTGGTTCAATTCCCCTTCCATCATTTGAGAGTAATGATTTAATTCATCCTTGGCAAAGTTTTGCTGGGTTATTTTTATTTGCAATTATAATACCTGGTCACTAAAATTTACTTGCTGCAAGCTATTTTCTGTTATGTTAATTAATTCTGCAGGGTCTCAGAAGCATTTGAAAATCTAGCACCTATTCAAAATTCAAAGTACTGTTTCATCATAATCTAACTAGAGTCATTATATTGAGTTTAAACAAATGCATACCACAAATGAACATATACAGTTACGTTATAACTAGAGAATGATTCATACTAGGCAGTCAAAAATTGGAATATTGATTGGAAGAAAAATGAATATATTAATTTCAGAATTAACTCTCTTCATTTTCCCTATGTTCCAGATTCTGAAGATGATTCCTGATATAGTATTTTATAGATAGGAATTACATATTCAGAACAAATAGCTCACATAAAACATGCCGCCAATATTCAAAAAATAAAATACAAACATGCCAATGTCCCCATTACCTTACTGCTAGCTATAACAGCTATTGTATGTGATTATTAGAAGAGAGAAAATTAAGTATTTCTTTTTGTTAACTGACTTGTGGAGACAAGGCCAGAGACAGGTTAAAGCAGATGGGATCTATATTGAAGAATGAAGGGGACTGAAAAAAGATAAAATGTAACACTCCAGTGTAAAATGAGATAGGAATTAATGGAAGTATAAAATGGCAGATTACAGTCTGACTACATAAAATGAACACTGATGTTACAGAATTTTCTAAATGCAAAGAGAGAATTAGATATTAAAAATAAGCAGTAGAAGTAATGTGCCGGTGTCTGGAGTCTGTTAGGGTCTGGACAAGTGTTAATAGGCTCAGACTCAACCCGACAAGACAGAATGGCTGTGGAAGTGTCCTTAGGTTCTGCCTCCCAAGGACACTTCCATCCGTCCATCCATCACTCAAGGGGGAAACTCTTGACCTCCTCAGAGAGGGTTCGCAACTTGGGCATCCTCCTCGACCCATAGCTGACCTTAGAACACCATCTTTCAGCTGTGGCAAAAGGGGCGTTCGCCCAGGTTCGCCTGGTGCACTAGTTACGGCCCTATCTGGACAGGGAGTCTCTACTCACAGTCACTCATGCCCTTATCACCTCCAGGTTTCACTACTGTGATGCTCTCTGTTGGGTTTTAACTACTCTACTACATGCTTGCACTGTCTTGTAAACACATCTCTATGGTCAGGTTGCAATTAACTGACCAGTGTGTCACCTTTTGATGACCAAAAGGGGCTGATACCCTGCAGGCTATATAAACCTCTGCAGAGTAGATGGTCACCGCTTATCTTCTACCTCTTCTACCTTCTTCTTCTGTGTGTGATCCATTGTCCTTGACTGAGGACACATGTGTGAGATGAAATCCAAAGCCATCCTCACACATGGGACCATCCAGAAGTTATTAATATGGACTGGAATATAAACTTATCTGCCTGCAATCTATCAATTGCATGAATCAACATAATTGTAAGTAAAGATTGTATTTTTTTCATCTTTATGAAGGAGTGATCACTCATTGCTAACAAATGGGATTCTGAAGCATGTGTTATTTCTTGCCATGCTAACTCCGCTGCAAATTAAGCCAGCTGAACTCTGCTAATACAAATAATATTAATAATAATCAAAATACCCAACACTCTCTACATGGGACCACCTTTGAAGAGCGTTCGGAAACTACAGATCATGCAGAATGCAGCTGCGCAAGCGGTATTGGGCCTCCCTAGGTATGCCTATGAATCTCCAATAGTCCATGGACTGCATTGGTTGCTGATTGGTTTCCGGATGCCATTCAAAGTGTTGGTTATGACCTTTAAAGCCCTACATGGCATCAGACCAGATTAGTTATGGGGCCGCCTTCTGCTGCATGAATCCCAGTGACCAGTCAGGTCCCACAGAGTCTTCGGATCCGGTTAACCAGACGATGTTGTTTGGTGGGACCTAGGGGAAGAGCCTTCTCTGTGGGGGCCCCCAGCCCTCTAGAACCAGCTCCCCCCAGAGATTCATATTGTCCCTGCCCAGCTCCCCTTCCATAAGAGTCTAAAGACTCATTTGTGGCACCAGGCCTGGGACTATTAACTGCTTGCTCCCTGGCCAATGAATGAAAGGGATAGTTGTTGTTTAAATGGGAGTGACTGTTTTTTAAAAATGTAGTGGAGTTTTAGACTAATTAGTTTTTAATTTTAATTGGATTTCAGAAGTTTTTACTGTCTTTATCCTCGGAGAGAGGCAGCATTTTGTTTTTACCATTGTTGTTAGCCGCCCCGAGTCTACGGAGAGGGGCGGCATACAAATCCAATAAATAGATAGATAGATAGATAGATAGATAGATAGATAGATAGATAAATAAATAAAAATCCAATGGATGGATGGATGGATGGATGAATAAGTAATAAATAAGTAAGTAAGTAAGTAGGTAAGTAAGTAAGTAAGGAAAGAAAGAAAGAAAGAAAAAGAAAGAAAGAAAGAAAGAAAGAAAGAAAAATTGTCTTAAATTAACAGTTGAACAGTTGAACCTTCTCCTGTTATATGTTCCTTGTAGCACTAGACTCCAACTTCTATAATATAGCCCAAATCAAATCATTTCTTTCTCTTCCAGAAGATAGTTTTGGTAAGAATATGAGCATATTTGGACAGCATTCAGTTCCCAGAGTTTAATGTACTATTGGCCTGATCGCTTGCCAGAGACATCAGTTTCTCTACAGGGGTCCATTGTCTTTAAATTGGTATTGGAATGGAAGCATGCAGCTTTGAGTTTCTACAAAGCTAGATTTGTTTCAGCATTGCATTTCTACATCAGTAAGATGTTGGTAGAAAAGTTTATGCATTTTTCAGACTACAGTATATTTTTTTCTCAAATAGACATATTTTGGTTCATAATACATCTAATGCACTCATTTTTTAAGCTGCATCACTACATCTGTGGTAGAATGTCCCAGAGGCTTAGAAAATTTTTATTCTATTGCATGCTGGGAACCTTCAGTCATTTCTATTCTGCTCGCAGGGTGACACACTGATATTTTCATTGATGAAGAAACAAGAACCTGGCTTGAAGCTATACTGCCATAGCCATTTATTCCCATTAAACAGCTTTTTTCCTCCTTTGTTTCAGCAGGGACATTAAGAGAGATGGGATATTTTGCTTTTTTTCCACTCGATCCTGACTTTCAGATTCCTTGCACCTGATTAATAAAAAAAAAAATAAACTCAATAAGCAATAAAGATTTGAAAAATAGAAAAGAAGCCAGAAAGATTAAGATAAGATAACTAGGTAATTGCCATTAGCCCAATATTTTTGCATTAGCAAAACTTCATCTTCCAAATTATGTTTCTTTTATATTTAATGATGTGAATTAGTTGCTGAAGCACGGAGCTTTTTAGCAAAAGAAGAAAGACTTACTACTGAAATTGAATTAGGAGAATGTGTAGGTAAAGCATTGTGTGATTCAATGGGCCAAGAATTTTGGATATAATTGAATATTGATATTTGAACGTTGAACATAGAACTTTTTAATGTTTATATTTTATTATGCTCTACTAATCTAGATGAAATGTTATTATATGTTGTTAATCCATGTATGATATGCTATGCACTAAATAAATAAATTTGGATGTAGTGAAATGCGTTTACAATACAAAAACAGGTGAAGGAAAGGTTTAAAATTTAAATTAAATTATAATATAAAGGGATTTTTTTAATACAATGGCACACTGTTGGACAAATTGTCAAGAAGGTATGAAAGTATTTCAAATGAATGTTAGAAATGTAAATATAAAGAGGGAACTTTTTATCATTTATAGTGGACATCTGAAAAAGTAAAGGTATATTACAAATGGGAACTGGGTTTCAGAGGTTAAGGTGGGAGAAAACTTAGGTTGCAGTGACCACCTATGTTTGTAATTTGATGTAAAAACTGATTGTGAGCAATCCTATACTACAACCAAAGTATTGGATTTCAGAAAAATAAATTTCAATAAAATGGGGAAATATTTAATTAATGAATTAAAGGGCAGGGATAAAATGGCAGGAACAAGTGCCCAGTGGACTGTATTAAAAAAGGCCATCTTAAAAGCCACTGGACTGTATGTAAGGCAAATAACTAAAGGCAAAAGGAAGAAGAAACTGCTATGGTTTAGTAAGGATGTAAGGGCTATAGTCAATGAAAAAAAGGCTGCCTATAGGATGTATAAAGAGTCTGGAAGTATAGCTGACAGAGAGGGGTACAAAATGAGACAGAAGGAGGCGAAACAGATAATATATGTTGCTAAAGCCTCAAAAGAGGTAGAAATTGCCAAATCTGTAAAGAAGGGGGATAAAACCTTCTTCAGATATATTAGTGATAGGAAGAAGAAAAACTGCAGCATCACAAAGCTTAGTACTGGGAATAATACATACATTGATAGGAATAAGGAGATTGTTATCATTTGAATAGCTACTTCTGGTCAGTTTTCTCAGAAGGCACCTTACAATATAATACTATGGGTGGGTATAGCATTGTTTCCAGCTGTAGGGATTCAGCTCCAGTGATCTCAGAGGCTGATGTCTTAGAACAACTTGCACGATTAAAGACAAATAAGGCAATGGGTCCAGATGGTATCCATCCCAGAGTTCTTAAATAACTCACAACTGTGATTGCTACCCCCCCTGACTGATTTGTTTAACCAATCCCTCTTAATAGGATATATTCCTGATGATTGGAGAATGGCCACTGTTGTGCCTATCCACAAGAAGGGGAGTAGAGAAGAAGCTGATAACTACAGGCCAGTTAACTTGACATCAGTTATAGTTAAAATGATGGAGACTCTACTCAAAAAGAGGATATATCAGCACCTAATAACCAATAACTTATTGGACCCAAACCAGCATGGCTTTGCTGAGGGCAAATCATGTCAGACTAATCTCATTGGTTTCTTTGACTATGTCACAAAGGTGTTGGATGAAGGTGGTGCCATGGATATTGCCTATCTGGACTTCAGCAAAGTCTTTGATACAGTTCCACATAAAGAGCTGATAGATAAATTAGTGAAGATTGGATTTAATCCCTGGATAGTTCCATGGATTTAGAGCCGGCTGAAGTGTAGACATCAGAGGGTTGTTGTTAATGGCGAGTATTCTGAGCAGAACCTTTTTACAAGCAGTGTGCCCCAAGGGTCTCTTCTGGGGCCTATTCTTTTTAATATGTTTGTGAGTGTGTTTTATATGAGTGTGACAAAGGGGAAGGTTTGTTATGTACAGTTTGCCTGTTTGCCGATGACTCTAAAGTGTGTAATAAGGTTGATATTCCTGGAGGTATCTGCAATATGGCAAATGATTTTGCTTTATTAGATAAGTGGTGAAAGCAATGGAAACTTCAGTTTAATGTTTCCAAATGTAAAATAATGCACTTGGGGAAAAGGAATCCTCAATCTGAGTATTGTATTGGCAGTTCTGTGTTAGCAAAAACTTCAGAAGAGAAGGATTTAGGGGTAGTGATTTCTGACAGTCTCAAAATGGGTGAGAAGTTTGGTCAGGTGGTAGGGAATTTGAGTAGAATGCTTGGCTGCATAGCTAGAGGTATAACAAGCAGGAAGAGAGAGATTGTGATCCCAATGTATACAGCGCTGGTGAAACCACATTTAGAATACTGTGTTCAGTTCTGGAGACCTCACCTATAAAAAGATATTGATAAAATTGAACGGGTCCAAACAAGGGCTACAAAAATGGTGGAAGGATAAAACGCATAAAACTTATCAGGAAAGACTTAATGAACTCAATCTGTGTAGTCTGGAGGACAGAAGGGAAAGGGGGACATGATCAAAACATTTAAATATGTTAAAGGGTTAAATAAGGTTCAGGAAGGAAGTGTTTTTAATAGGAAAGTGAGGGGGCATAATCTGAGATTAGTTGGGTAAAAGATCAGAAGCAACATGAGAAAATATTATTTTACTGAAAGAGTAGTAGATGCTTGGAACAAACTTCCAGCAGACCTGGTTGGTAAATCCACAGTAACTGGATTTAAACATGCCTGGGATAAACATATATCCATCCTAAGATAAAATACAGGAATATTTTGACCATGAGGTCTTTTTCTGCCGTCAATCTCCTATGTTTCTAAGTTGCTATATTGGAATAGGATTCACATCTTAATATAGAAGATTCTTAAAGTGAATATAAAGATAAAACCAGATACTTTTCTTTTAGCCTTAAAAGATAAAGAAGTTGAAAAAAAATGAACTTTGACGTTACATGTTTTGACAACAGCAAATATATGCACAGAAATGGAACATTTCTTTGATGCCTACAATGGACAAATGGTTGCAAAAGTCAATGGAGTTAGCAGAGATGGCAAAATTGATTGCTTTAATGAATGAGTATGATTAATTTTGTTTCTACTTGGAAACCACTTTTGGATTTTGTACTTGAGATGGAAAAAAATGATTTTGGGTTTTGTCAATTAGATATGTTATTGTTATAGAAATATACATCATCTAAAAATAAACACTTGAGGTTGTACGATATTACCTTATTTTACTATGCCATACAAATTTGTTTTATATTCAACAATATACACAGGACTAAATTAGAAGTGCCATCTCTCTTTTGTTTTCATGTTTCCTGCATAATCTCCTTCTTCATCTTTTAAGCAAGATGACAAACAGATACCGCATGCTTCGCTTCATGTTAGGAACATTTACACATATTCAATTTACCCAGAGCAGTTGTGCATATCTAATTCGCCCAGTTTTATTAACAAAATAAAGGGTAGAGAAACCAAAGACAATAAATGTATCTTCCTTTATCCCGTGATGATTCAGATATTACTAATGCTCATTTACATCCAATTCACATGGCCAGGTTCTTTCCCACTAGAGATGAGCACAAGATTGTTCTGTCACACCCTGTTTTGTCATGGTTTCACAGACACATTTTATTTATTTAAATGTCACATTCTTATTTATTTATTAGAGTTGGAAGGGACCTTTGAAGAATGTTCGGAAACTTCAGATCGTGCAGAATGCAGCTGCGAGAGCAATCATGGGCTTCTCTAAGTATGCCCATGTTACTCCAACACTCCGCAGTCTGCACTGGTTGCCGATCATTTTCGGGTCACAATTCAAAGTGTTGGTTATGACCTATAAAGCCCTTCAGGGCATCGGACCAGAATATCTCTGGGACCGCCTTCTGCCACACGAATCCCAGCGACCGGTTAGGTCCCACAGAGTGGGCCTTCTACGGGTCCCGTCGACTAAACAATGTTGTCTGGCGGGACCCAGGGGAAGAGCCTTCTCTGTGGTGGCTCCAACTCTGTGGAACCAGCTCCCCCTAGAGATTAGGATTGCCCCCACCCTTCTTGCCTTTTGGAAACTCCTTAAAACCCACCTCTGCCGTCAGGCATGGGGGAATTGAAACATCTCCCCCTTGCCCATGTAGTTTCTGTGTATGATTCGACTGTGTGCTTGTTTTTTATATATTGGGGTTACTTTTGGATTTTTTAACCTAAAACTGTAATTTAGATTGCTAAATATTAGATTTGTTACTATGTATTGTTTTTTACCATTGTTGTGAGCCGCCCCGAGTCTACGGAGAGGGGCGGCATAGAAATCCAATAAATCTATTCTAATCTAATCTTGTAGGTCATCTAGTCCAACCCCCTGCCCACACAGGAGTCCCTTCACCATTTCGGACAGATGGCAGTCCAGTCTCCCTTTGAAAGTCTCAACCTCCGCAGGCAAGTTGTTCCACTGCTTGATCGCTCTCGCCATGAGAAAGTTCCTCCTTATTTCCAGGTTGAATCTCTCTTTGGTCAACTTCCATCCATTATTTCTTGTCTGACCTTCTGGTGCCTTGGAAAATAGCCTGACCCCTTCCTCTCTGTGGCTGCCCCTGGAGTATTGGAACACTGCTATCATGTCTCCCCTGGTCCTTGTTCTGTCGGGCTCTCTAGTAGAATCCTCCCAAAAATTAACAGGTACAAATTTCACACACACACATGTTTGAAAATTCAAAACAATGTTCTTTATAATGAAAATTCACTTAAACTAAGCCCTCTTTTGGTATAGCAAAGAGCACTTGTCTCCAAACAAACTGGTAATTTGTACAAGTCCCTTATCAGTTCTGTGATACTTAGCTTGCAGCTGTGAGACAATTCACAGTCCTTCTTCTTTCACAAAGTGAAACACACTTTGCTCTGGTTTAGTTTCAAAGCAGGGAAAAATCAGCACACACAACAAGTCAGTCAGTAAAGCAGTCATGAAACACAACGATCAGATAATCCTCCACAATGGCCAAACCCACAGGCTGCTATTTATAGCAGCCTCACTAATTACCACAGCCCCACTCAACCACAGGTGGCCTCATTTTCTTTGATAATAATCTCTCAGTTGTTGTTGCCTATGCATCACACTCTGCATGTGTGGCTGTATCATTAACTCTTGTTCTGAATCCAAGGAGGAGCTAGATAATTGATCTCCTTCTGAGCTGTCTGCCACACTCTCCTCCTCCTGTCACTCATGTCTTCTTGGTCAGAGGAGCCTTCATCAGCAGATTCCACCGGGGGCAAAACAGGCCTGCAGCATGTGGATGTCTCCCCCACATCCACAGTCCTTGGGGCAGGAGCTGGGCCAGAGCTAACCACAACAGTCCTTCTCTTCACCAGACTGGCTATGCTCAGTTCCTGTAACCACTCTTCGTATATTTTGCTTTCCAGTCCCCTTATCATTCTGATTGCTCTCTTCTGCACTTTCTCTAGAGTTTTTCTAGAGACACTGCCCAAACTGTTTTGAAATAATTATTTGATTGGGCAGAGAAGCAATCCTGAGAGGACAAAATCCAGCAGTGGTGAGTTTGAAGTAGAGAGCAATGTTTTGTAAGAAAGACAAATATTGTTTGACCTTCCTGCTAAAAGATAAAATATAATGATATAGCAGCACAAAAGAACCAAAACAAGGTTTTGGGTGTTGTTATTATATACTTGAATAACAGGAAGAAGATTGACTTTCTAAATCAATGAAAGTAATTGGAAGGCTGTATATTGAATGAAGTTCCTTGTTGGATGCAATGTTCATTGACAAAACTGCAGTCCTTCATCTTTAGTTTGTTGAGACATTCCCAAATGCTTTATTTTCAAGAGTGCTCTTGAGCTTGCATGACTTAATGGAAGGAAGGAAGGAAGGATTTATTTAGTTTCTCCCTCTTTCCACCCTACCACTTTTTATTAAGTTTTAAAGATCTTGATATAGTTAAGAGAAAGGTAAACCCAAATATATAACCCATAAAGAATTTCTCTTGGTTATGTCTTCTCTTTTCACTAGCTTTATATCTTTAAGTTTTATGCATGTCTTGTTGATTTACAGATCAGCAAATCAATATGTCAATAAAGCTATCAATAGTGGTAGTTCTCAGATGTCCTATTATTTCAGCACCACAGATCCCTTGGAATAATGGAGAGTCTCACGGATACAGACTATTAGAAAGGACAACATTATCCTTGTGCCAAATAATCAAAGCTTGCGCTATTCTTATGAACATATGGAGTTGGCTTAATTGAAATAACCATAACTAGTGAGGCTGATCCTACAGCAAAATTCCAAGAACTGCCATATAATGATATTTTAAAAAAGTGAAACCATTCTAAAATAAAATAGAAGTGACAAAGGGAAGTGTGATACAGGTAGGACTTTGCATTCAGGCACCAGATAATCACTTCCTAGTAAAAAAAAAAATAACCTTAAAGATAGTACTTGCTTAATAACAGCAATTGGGATCAGAATTTCCACTGCTAAGCAGAATGGTTGTAAAAAATGAGGTCACACGAACATATTACTTAGCAGCAGCAGTTCCAGCATGTATTGGTTGCCATCATTTAAGAAAATCCTGTACCATAATTAAGCAAAGACATCAGGTGGTCAACAGGTAGCTTCCTGCTGGCTTTCCTATTGACATTGCTTGGGGCAGGAGCTGGGCCAGAGCTAACCACAACACTGGTCAAGTCTTCTGAAGACTGGAGAGAATTATTGGACTGGTCCAAACTCTGTCTGTTTTAGGTAACAATGCCACAAAGGTTTGGGATGTTGTTTTGGCTGTTAGGTGAGGTTCTCAAACAAAATTACTTTTGAGATTGATGTTTTCTCATAGATTCCCACAACATAGATTGTTTTCTCAATTCTGCTTATAAATAACATGGAGATTATTGCACCACATATCACAATGCAAATGAGAAAAAGAGTTGGCATTTTCTGGAAGCGTGTAAAAATGTCACTGTTGCTTTGACAAGGCAATCTACCAAGAAAGACATGATGGTAGGGGAAAATTTGGATTTCATCCTAAGCTCATATAATGAAATGTATGCAATTAAGTGTAATTGTAGACTAAGAGGGTCTGCAGTTCTATATATATTTTCCATTAGATGGAAAAACCTTAGCTATTAATATTGGATCCATGGAAAGAGAAATGTATGGCTGGAATTTTAGCTGATGTCCTTTGGCTGGTGGGGAGAGTTGTATTATATATATTTATTTAGGCTGCAGCCAATCTTAGTGGGTTCCTGTCTCCAAATGATATAAAACAGAAACACCAATTTTTAGCAAATATAGTCAGAAGATGGCTCTGGGTCCATAAATACAGAAGAGCTTCAAGATCACATCCCAAAAATATTTATCTCAGATTAGAACTTCTGTAGGAATACATTCTTAATAACATGATGGGGAAAGGTAAAGAGGGGATATAATAGAAGAGAAACACAAGATAGAAATAAAAATCTAAGGCAGAAATTAAAATGTCGTAAAGATGATCCTACATAGTTTGGATTAAGTCACATTTTATTCCTGGGATTTATTTCTTGCTGGTAGATTAAACTCAAGAGAACATGGCCTACAATATTAATAGATGATGATGATGATGATGATGATGATGATGATGATGATGACGACGACAATAACAACTACAACAATTTAATTTGTATAGCTGTTGCTTATGTGACTTTGAGTGAGTCATTATTAAACAAGAACTACAACAATGTAAATAAAAACACATACTAAAATGATAATTAAGGCTGAATTAAAACACAGCACATGATCACCATCAGTGGGTAAGTATAATCAATTGAAAGTCTATGGTTGATGGTTCAACCATTGAAAAGGATGTCAACTACTAAATTGAAAAATGTGCTGGGTGGCTCTGTCCTGAGTTACACATTTGTCAGTCTTTGTTATTATATTTTTATTATTTGGACCTGACTACCTCCGGAACCACCTGCTACCGCACGAATCCCAGTGACCGATAAGGTCCCACAGAGTTGGCCTTTTCTGGGTCCCGTCGACTAAACAATGTTGTTTGGCGGGCCCCAGGGGAAGAGCCTTCTCTGTGGCGGCCCCAGCCCTCTGTAACCAACTTCCCCCGGAGATTAGAACTGCCCCCACCCTCCCTGTCTTTCGTAAACTACTCAAGACTCATTTATACCGCCAGGCATGGGGGAGTTGAGATATTCCTTCCCCCTAGGCCATTACAAGTTATGCATGGTATGTCTGTGTGTATGTTTAGTTTTATAATAAGGGTTTTTAGTTGTTTTATTATTGTATTGCCACATGCTGCTTTATCATTGTTGTTAGCCTCCCCAAGTCTACGGAGAGGGGCGGCATACAAATCCAATAAATTATTATTATTAATTATTATTATTATTGTATGACAATCATCTTTTTGAAATCTCATGTCGTATTTTTGCTATAGAAATCTTAAATAAAGTTTGCCAACCATTTTATAATTGTTGCTTCAGGGAGAAATGGCTTCATTTTAATAAAGAGGGCTATTCTTCTTCTTTTTTCTCCTTCACCGTTAAGTAAAATTTATTACATTAAATCCCTTTTCTTTATATGAGCCTGTAATTGCTGTTTATATAAAACTGACCTTTGGAGAACATGGCAAGTTACTGTGGGGCATGATTGTTCTGCTTGCAAGGTTGTTAATTACGAATCTAGACAAATAACGTTAAAAGGTTCCAATAGATTATATATGGGTTTGATTACATTAATGAAGCACTGCAGGGAAATTATATATGTGCAAAATAAATAAACACCTTGTAAACATGAAAGCAGAAGTAGGACTGTAACATATTGCAAGGGGAAGAATTCTGCTCCAAAATGTTTAAAACCTGAAAAATACAATATATAACAATGGTTAAGATTTTGCATAGCAGCTTTCCTTGTGAAGTCCTGCCTGGAGCAGCTCATTAGCTCATAGAATTTTGAGAACTTTATAAATCAAATGAGATAAGAGGAACAAAAGTTCATATATGTATATACAGTGGTACCTCTACCTAAGAATGCCTCTACTTATGAACTTTTCTAGATAAGAACCGGGTGTTCAAGATTTTTTTGTCTCTTCTCAACAACCATTTTCTACTTAAGAACCCAAGCCTCCAAAACTGTAATCGGAAAAGGTAGGGAGAAACCTTGACGGGTGGAATCTCTTGGGTGAAAACATGGCCGGAAAAGGCAGAGAGAAGCCTCTGTGAGGTCTCTCTAGGAATCTCCTGGGAGGAAACAAGGCCTTCACCCTCCCTATGGTTTCCCCAATCACACACATTATTTTTTTTTACATTGATTCCTGTGGGAAAATTGCTTCTTCTTACAAACTTTTCTGGTTACGCGAGTACAAGTGCACTAGAGTGCCTTCCGTCCCCTGTCCTATTGCTCTCCTATATCTCCTATACCTTTCTTCTGTTCCTATATCTCTTCTTCTATTCTTTCATTGATATGTTCTATTACTATATCTTCTTTTCTATTATTTCTTAGATATATTTTAATATGAGTATCTCCTCTATAACCTTCATCATGTATTTTACTATGTGTATATAGATATATATCCACTAAAATCCTCATTGTGTATTGGACAAAATAAATAAATAAATAAGTAAGTAAGTAAGTAAGTAAGTAAGTAAGTAAGTAAGTAAGTAAGTAAGTAAGTAAGTAAGTAAGTAAGTAAGTAAGTAAGTAAACAAATAAACAAACAAACAAACAAATAAAATTCATAAGTAGAGGTACCACTGTATATACAATATATTTCTATTACCCAGTCAATGGTGTCTGCTTTCTGTATGTTAAAGGAAAGAAAAACAAAAATTAGATTGAGCCAGTTGTCAAGAAAAAAATGGTTTATGTTAGGACTCATATACATCATACAACACTTGACAGAGACAAATGGGTACTACTGCTTTACTTACAGCCATGCATTATACACTGATAAGCAAGACACTTGATGGCAGACTTTTCCTAAAGACCTGTTGAATTTTAACCATTCAATCAGTAGTGGGTTGCTACCGATACAGGACAGCACACCAGTAATGATCGCTGCACTGCGTTCTCAGCTTCATGTCTTGTGCATGCGTGCAGATGCATCCCAGCAGGTTTTTGATTCTGCGCATGCGCAGGAAGCAAAAACTCTCGAGGGGACGCGCATGTGAGATTTGGTGGTTTTTTTGCTTCTACACATGCACAGAAGCCAAAACAAATCACCAAAATACCATGCACCTATGTCTCCCCTCGCGAGAGTTAGCTTCCTGAGCATGCGCAGAAGCAAAAACATGTTGGGATGCGTAGGTGCATGCTTTAGACCTGAAGCTGTGTGCACAGCACATCGGTAGTGGCAGTACTGGGAATCTGCCCCTCCATTCAATAGTTTTTGTTTGTTTTGTTGCTGTTATACATTAACATCTCAGTTTGAAAAATATAATTCAAGGTAGGATACTTTTCAAAATTAATTTAGAATGTCATGGACCAGGGGTATCAGACTCAAAGTCTATGGTGTGCTCAGATCTGGCCCATGGGGCTGCTCTGGAATTAGTGAAGGACCAGCCCATGGGGTCCCTCTGCTAGCAACAATGAAGCTCAGGAGGACCGCACGCAGGTTCCATTTTCACTGGCAGATGGCTGCAGGATGTCAAGCTGTTCATGCCCACATCTGACCACATTTACTCACCCCCCCCCCAAGATCAAACACAACTCTGATGCAGTCCTCAATGAAATCAAGTTTGACACCCCCCCATCATGGACATTGGATCAACAGAGCAAAGAGTTTATTAGTTAAGAACATCAAGCCTGGATTTCAATGGACAAATGAGTTCTATAATTTATAATTTATAATTTATTTATTTTTATTATTTTTATTATTTTTATTATTTTTATTATTTTTATTATTTTTATTATTTTTATTATTTTTATTATTTTTATTATTTTTATTATTTTTATTATTTTTATTATTTTTATTATTTTTATTATTTTTATTATTTTTATTATTTTTATTATTTTTATTATTATTATTATTATTATTATTTTTATTATTATTATTATTTTTATTATTATTATTATTTTTATTATTTTTATTATTTTTATTTTATTTTTATTTATTTAATATTATTATTATTGTTGTTGTTGTTGTTATTATTATTATTATTATTATTATTATTATTATTATTATTATTATTAAGATTTGTATGGAACCCCCTCCAAAGATTTGTTTGTTTGTTTGTTTGTTTGTTTACTTATTTATTTATTTAAACAAATATAGGATTGTAGTTTGTATAAGCATAACATAAGGAGTAAATGATGATAAAAGAAGACAATAGGACAGGGACGGTAGGCACAATGGTGCGCTTATGGGATCTACCCTGTCTCCCCAAAAATAAGACACGGTCTTATATTAATTTTTGCTCCCGAAGATTTGCTATGTCTTATTTTCAGGGTGTTGTGATTCCGTCTGAGGCTCCTCAGGGAACGGCTGAACCTCTGCCGGCTCCATGCTCAGAGGGGGAGGATGAGGAACAGGAGGAGGAGGAGGAGGCACAGGCAGACGGGGAGGAGGAATATCAGGCCGAGGGAGAGGGAGAACAGCCTGAGTCCCCCGGGGTGGAGCTCTCCCCAGCAAGCAGCCTGGAGTCCTTAGATGAAAATGCACAAGCCATCATCGATCACAGGCAGAGAAGAGCAGCACAATGAAGGGGACAATTAGCCAGGTATTTCCAGCCCTAAATAGGCAACAGCTGGGTTTGGGTGTGGTTCTCCCCAGAAAGGCTGAAAAGGCAGACCCACCCTTCCTGTATTGTGGAGTATTATCTTTGGGAGTCCTGCGACCTGGCTGTGATCTTTGGCGTCTCTGATTCTGGCTTGTGGCCTTGAAGGCTGAAACCTTGGGGGGAAAGGCATGGGTCTTATTCTCTACAGTGGTGTGTGTGCCAGCAAGAAGTCTGCTGTATTGTCTGGCCGTCAGGACTCTGCTGTGAAGCCTCATAGCCTGCCTGTTGGGAAGAACAGGTTTTTCTCTGTGTTTATTTTTCAAACTATAAAGTGCCTTTGCTTTTACAAGCGTGTCTGGCTGTTTTTTCCAGTTGGTGTTGAAGTCTGGGGGCACCCAGACAGAACACAGGGGATGTCTTTTTTTTTTTCAATGAAGAAGAATTCACATTGATTGCTGAACAAGACAAAATGAACATTTATTATATACTGTACAGGCATTGTTATAACAAACCAGCATAACCAGACAAACTGTGAATCCTATCAAGAATTTCTTACTCTACCATACCATTATTTCCATGTACAACAATTATGCTTTCTTCAAATATATGTTATATATGTTCTGTTCAGGAATGCTGCGAAATGAAACATCTCCTACGTCTTACTTTCGGGGGATTCCTTATACAGTAGTACCTCTAGATATGAGCTGCTCCACATGCAAGTATTCCAAGTTATGAGCTGAGATGTGAGCAAAATTTCTGTTCGACACCCGAGCTCAAATTCGGAATACGAGCCAAGCGTCCACTAGGTGGCGCAAGAATTCCATTTTTTCCAGTTATCTTGGCGCGAAAAGCCAAATCTAAATGCATTCGTTCAAGATATGAATTGATCGACATACGAGCTTGGCTCTGGCACAAATTAAACTCGTGTGTCGAGGTACCACTGTATTAGGCAATTCTACGAAATCTCTCCTATGTCTTACTTTCAGGGGATGCCTTATATTAGGCAATTCTACGAAACCTCTCCTATGTCTTACTTTCAGGGGTGACTTATTTTTGTGGAAACAGGGTATCTATCTATCTATCTATCTATTTGCATAGAATATGCTTTCAAACTGTTAGCTCAATGGAAACTAAATGACAAGAATTCACCTTTTCATGGAGTGCTAGGACCCAAAAGTGCCAAACCATCTCCTGTAACATGCCTCCTAAGATTTTGTCAAAAGTTAGAAGACTACATGTATGATAAATCTTGTAATTGCAATATCCAATTGAGTAGATACCCCAAATTTACTGCAATAGAATTCTGTGCAAGTTTTGTACTGCATTGCAAATCAAACCTTCCATCTATCAATGTTTCTTGTCTCCACATTGCCTTAGGCCACTCACTGTCAATATTCAGAGATCGTCAGTATCTAGTTCAGGCCTGTCTGGAAATCCTGAAGTTTTGGATTTGACTGGCTATTTATCAAACAGTAAAATGAAAACTATCAACAGCCAGAGAATTATATGGGACTGGCGTAAGGCAGACAGTAGTAGGTGAGCAGAATTGACAGATTTCAGCTTTGTAAATATGTCAGTGCTGCTCAGACAATGTGTTTTTGTCTGTAATATAATGCATTGATTATAAACATTTGTGATGGGTCCAAAAAGTGAGAAGCAGTTTTCATTTTCTCATCTCAAAATCAATGACAGCTGTTTTTCCAGCTGCCCTTGTAAATTTCATTAAGTTAAAAGCTCTAAAAAAAATGCTATATAAGAGTGTAAGTGATGTCACTGAATTGTCTCCAAGCCATGATTGCTATTGAATTTTCATAATCACTCTGAATTGATATTTCTAGATGAAAGAATAAATTGTAGAAACCAAGCAGAGATCAGTTGATTTATATTAATATAAAACAAAAATAGCAGCAATTTGATGAGATGCAAACAGGCTATGGCAAAGATTTTACTTGTTCAGGGGAAGATACTGATAAGAGAATCAATTGCTAAAAGATAGTCATGAACAAATTGCCACTCTTGAGATCTGACCGGATTTGCTTCAAATACTTATCCAATTCAATAGTGAGCTTCAAAATAATATTTTTCTAATTGATGTACAGTATACGGGTTGAATGATATGTGCATAGAATCACTGTAATTGTTAACATAGTAACAAAATGTACTTTAAAACAAACAAGCAACTGAAGACAGAAATGATACAAATCTGACATCTTTAAAGTGAGATTTTTAACAAATAGAACAAGAAAATAAACATTAGTAGATGTACACCAAGTCCAAGCACTTAGTCAGAATTTCACTAATGGCTTCTGATTAGTGATGGGCGAACCAAACGGTGTTCAGGTTCGGCAAGTTCGGACGAACTTTACTCAAAATTCGGCCGAACCCGAACCGAACCCGAACCCGAACCTGAACTGGGAATCCCACAAAGAGATTCCGGGGGCGGAGTTTTGACATCACGTATACTGGCAGGTTGCTAAGGATGCCAAGGTGATCACTTCCTGGATTCCATGCCGTCCTTAGCAACCTGCCGGTATACGTGATCACTTTGGTGTCCTTAGCAACCTGCCAGTGATGTCAAGGCTCCACCCCTGGAATCTCTTCGTGGGAGGGAATCCCTAGCTCCTTCAAAGGGAGGTCTTCACGTAGAAATAAACATTGTTATTTTTACGAAAAAGGACGCCGCAGTGGCGCTGCAAACAAAGGGCGGTCCTTTCACGTAAAAATAAACATGTTAAAGGTCATGTGACTGGCTTAAAGGTGGCCAACATGATGTCACTCATGTCAAGGGTTAGGGTGCCTGACTTCTCCTCGTCTCAAAGAGATACAATTTCCCTTTCTATTTTCTATTACTAAATATCCAAAATATACTATTTAATTCTATGGATATATGCCATGTGTATACATACATATTACACACAAGCACACAAATTATACATTATCCACTATATAGACTATGTACACACACACACAGCTCTTCTAAAATTATACACATTCAATCTCATTTACTGCAATAGGAAAAACATACCCAGAGCCCAGAAGGGAAAAAAAGAAAAAAAAAATCAAAGTTTTTCTACCGGTTCTTCGTACCTGACCGTACCCGTAGGAGCCCATCACTGCATATGGGTATTTATACCCCTAAGGAGAGCTGCAAATCAGCAAATGTCTGCTGGACAGCTGCATTTAATAAGTGTAATTTATTATTCATAGTTGGTGTTCTTTTCTGCAGGGTATTCACTGTTTTATGTGCAGAGTTCTGTGTGTACTTGACTGTCTTCCTGTGGATAAAGGATGGTTTGTCATTTGAGATGATTTGATTGCGATTCTGTAGATTTAAAGTAGAGCTCCAGGGACCATGTTGGTCCAGCAAATGTTAGATGGTATCAGAAGTGAATTAACTATTTAGACCTTTCTTTTACCTCCGGTATCCTTGTAACAGCATTGCAGAGACTTGATGGAAATGGCTCCAGGCATTTCTGTTGTATGTGACTGCTAGCGGGTCAGAGTGGAGAGAGGAATGACTTCAGTGTGCTTCATTTCTGCATCTTGCTGCAGAGAGGAACAGGAGATTTATGACAGATTTCACAGGAGGCACCTAAGCAAAAACTGCAAATAATAATAGAAAAGTTTACTGCTCCATTATTTTGTCCCTGGAAGATACATTACTTTTGAAAAAAAACACAGGTTCTTTGAAAGAACTCAAGGGACCCAATGAGTGTTGAGTTAAATGTTAGGAAGTAAAAAGAGATTCCGAATTTTTAAAATTCATCGAGTCACTTATAAAATATAAGATTGCAGACAACCTGTGTTCAGCCACCCAGGGGGGGAAAGATATTTGAAAGAGTGTGATTTCATTCTAGATAAAGTGACATATTATATAGATAGCACAGAAGATGTCCTGACTGTTGGGGTCCCTCTGAGAAGGAGATGAAGGTTAACTAGCTTTGGATAAACATCTTTATGGAAACCTGATACCTTCTAGGATGAAATTTTTTAAAACTACATCAGTAATTTCAAGGCTTCTATCAGAAATGATACATAGTGAGTTTATATGCATACATTGTAGAATGGTCCATACCCAAGACATTAACCAGCATTTAGTGCTATGTAATTCAAATCTCTCTGTGTGTGTCCCTCTGTCTCTCTCTGTCTCTCTGTCTCTCTCTGTCTTTCTGTCTGTCTGTCTCTCTCTCTCTCTCTCAAGTCATCTCCACCACCATATCATTTGACTTAATTTACCCAAAGTTCTATGCATTAGTTCCCCATCTGTCTCCATACAAGCATTTTAATGGCTGCACCATCTATGCTCTTCAACTGGAGCATCTCTCTGAAAACCAGATGCTGGAGACAAACAATACAAAGACTTCTGTGTTGTTGTTCTTCGCTTAAACTATCTAAAGACATTCATTCAGTGGTCCTGAACAAAACGGGAATAAATTATTGAGCCATTGACATGAAACCCAAGTTGTGATGCCTTTCCCCTTATATTTACTCATGCAAATCCATTTTAAAAAAGGAAATTACAAAAGAAACCCAAGCTCAAAAATGCAACTTAATCTTGAAGATTGCATAGCAATGTTGGGCCAGTCTTATGGGTCTGGTAGACTTGTTAAAAGTCTAAGAATGCAATAAGAGGGAATATTAGAATTTTCTTTACCTTTCAATATTTGCAGGCATGTTCCTTCAAATACTTTGCTATTACCATTATTCTTTAGAAAGTATGATCATTGGCAGAGTTCAGACACAAACAATGAGTAGCACTGAATATCAGCTATTCATATCGTGAACATCAGGGTCCTCCTGTGAACATTTCTAATCACCTTTGTAATTTAACTGAATGTGTAAAAATGTGCATGCAAACTCAATATAGGCTTACATGTCAAAACATTGGGGAAGATGGTGATTAAAACTTCCAATTATACCTTTATTCTAGTGAGGAAATACAATCCTACATTCATCTGGATTCATGATAGTAGAAAGGAGAAGGTTACAACCACAGAGCCATAGTGGTGCACTGATTAGACTATCAGCAGTTAGATTTTCACTGGCTAAAGGTTGACTCAGCCTTCTATTCTTCTGAGGTTTATTTATTTATTTATTTATTTATTGGATTTGGATGCCGCCCCTCTCCAGAGACTCGGGGCGGCTAACAGCGACAATAAAACAGTGTACAATAGTAATTTGGTATTGATGATTTAAAATCAATTAATATAAAAACCAAACATACATACATACATACATACCATGCATAGAATTGTAAAGGCCTAGGGGGAAAGAGGATCTCAATTCCCCCATGCCTGGCGGCAGAGGTGGGTTTTAAGTTGTTTACAAAAGGCAAGGAGGGTGGGGGCAATTCTAATCTCTGGGGGGAGTTGGTTCCAGAGGGCCGGGGCTGCCACAGAGAAGGCTCTTCCCCTGGGTCCCGCCAGGCGACATTGCTTAGTTGACGGGACCCGGAGAAGATCTACTCTGTGGGACTAACTGGTCGCTGGGATTCATGCAGCAGAAGGCGGTCCCTGAGGTAATCTGGTCCGGTGCCATGAAGGGCTTTATAGGTCATAACCAACACTTTGTATTGTCACCGGAAACTGATCGGCAACCAATGCAGACTGCGGAGTGTTGGTGTAACATGGGCATATTTGGGAAAGCCCATGATTGCTCTCGCAGCTGCATTCTGCACGATCTGAAGTTTCCAAACATTTTTCAAAGGTAGCCCCATGTAGAGAGCGTTACAGTAGTCAAGCCTCGAGGTGATGAGGGCATGAGTGACGGTGAGGTTGGTAAAATATGGACCCAGATTGGGAGCAATATGCTGATTCTGTAAAAACACTTAGAGGACTGTAAAGAACGCTGAAGCAGTATATGTCTAAGTGCTAAGTGCTACTTGTATAAATTATTTCCAAGAATCTGCTACCAACCTACCTATTAATAATAAAGATTTGTTTTTGTTTTGTTTTATCCATTTAAATCAGTCCTGGTTCCTGGCAATTGCCTATAGAAATCCTTGACATTTTCTTCACGATATTTTATTTATTTATTTATTAGATTTATAAGCCGCCCAACTCCTTGCGGACTCCGGGCGGTGTACAACAATTGAAAATAATATAAAAACAGTTAAAACTCCCAGGTGCTGCAAAGTCCCTGAGGGGAGCGAAGTCTTCAGAGGGACTTAGAGTAACCCAGCCATGTGGGGTCACTCACGAACATGAATCCTAGAAAGAAAACTTGGACACATTTCTCTCTGGGTGAAATGACACAGTATTGAGCTGTGCACCTCCTTTTATTGGGGGGGGCATATGCAAATGGGAGTGATTACATGTACATGTCAAGTGATATACAAACATCCAATAACATAACTCTGAAACATGACACAACTTCCGAGTCCTTCCAATCTCCATATGGCACATAACTAGTTTCTACTGAACAAATGTCTCTCATGGCTAATTTCCTGGGACCTTTTGTTGTTTAACACAGCTATCTCCTGTTTACCACAAAGCAAGGTCTTTTATCACAGCCTTCATCCTGTTTACCCCAGGCAATGTAAATTGTGTCTTTTGATCAGACAGTTCTTTTCCTGTTGACACATTCTTGTTATCCGAGGAGAGTTCTGAATCGTTTTATGGCCAGTCACTTCCTAAGCAGATTTCACCAGAAGTTCAGACTTATCTTATGTGATTTTTACGTACAGTCCTGTCCTGGCTAATGGAATAAAATAGTATAAAGCATTTATGTCAGAAGTACAGATATCAAATCCTATCCTAACATTATGCTATGGCAGCTACATAAAATCATTCTTTTCTTTCTTGGCCGAAGCTCAATGGTCCCAGGCCTCTTGGCAGAGCAGGTTTCCATAGCTTTCTGGAAGGCCAGGAGGGTGGGGGCAGTATGGACCCCTGGGGGCAATTGGTTCCAGAGAGCCAGTGCCACCACATAGAAGGCCCTCCCCTACAGCCCCGCCAATCAACATTGTCTAGCCGATGGGACCTGAAGCAGGCCAACTCTGTGGATCATAATCAATGAGAGGTATATATTAGAAGATAGTCCCATAAATAGTCTGGCCCTAAGTCATGAAGGACTTTATAGGAGATAACCAACACAACTGCATCCAGAGACCAATTGGAAGCCAGTGCAGTTCACAAAGTGTTGGTGTGAGGTGGATGTACCTAGGCATACCCACAACAGCTCATGTGGCTGCATACTGGACTAATTGTAGTCTTCAAATGCTTTTTAAGGGTATCCCCATGTTGAACGCATTGCAATAATTGAGCTGAGAGGTGATAAGGTCAGGAGTGGCTGTGAGAAGAGCATCCCAATCCAAATATGGCCACAACTGGTGCACTAGGTGGATCTGTGCAAAGGTCCCCGTATCCAAAGCTGAGAGATGTTGTTCCAATCTCAGTTGAGAGTCAAGGAGGACATGCTCTGAGAGGGTTAATATTCCCTCCCCCAGAACCAAGAATAGATGGATGATGAAATAATCCTTTGGAAGCAATGTCCACAGCCTCTCTGTATTGTTGGGGCTGAGTTTGAGTCTGTTAACTCCCATCCAGACCCTCACAGCCTCCAGGCACCAGCACATCACGTCCACTGCTTCACTGAATTGACACGGGATAGATATATAAAGCTGGGTGTCATCAGCATATTGCTGGAACCTGTGTCGTTGGATGATCTCACCCAGTGGTTTCATATAGATGTTAAATAGGAGAGGGGAGAGAACTGTCCCCTGTGGCACCCCACAAAGGAGGGGCCTAGGGGTCGACCTCTGTCCCCCCCACCAACACCAACTGTGACTGAGCAGAATGGTAGGAGGAGAACCACTACAATATGGAAATGAAATGCCATTATGTTCTCCTTACGGCTGAGATTGAGTAACTGCTCTAAGTCATGCTTAAGGTGAGATTAGGACTCAAAGTTTCCTGGTTTCTAGCCTGATATCTTAACTACTAGACCCATGAGGGCAAACCTATGGCACACGTGCTCAAAGTGGCAAGCGAAACCATGTCACCCAGCATGCATGGCCTTGTTTGTTTGTCTTCTGGGTTTCTGGTATGCGATCAGCTATCTCTCCCAGATGCAGCAGTGCAACAAACCAATGTGCACATGTGTGCCGGCCAACTGATTATTGAGTGCACGTATGTGCTAGAAACAGGAAGTTCAGTTTTTTCCGGAGCACGATCCCTTCACATGAACAGCAGTGCCAAAAAACAGTGTCTGCATGCACACCAGCCAGCTGATTGTTGGGTGTGCATGCACACCAGAAGTTGAAAGTTGGCTTTTCCAGGGTGTGGCCCTGAGAAGCACGCAGGTGACATTTTCACATGACCTTTTCGACACTCAGTGCCGAAAAGGTTCACCATAACTGTACTAGACCAAGCTAGCTTATTAAAAAGGGTATTAGTGATGGATTCTGGAGAGCATATTATGTCATTTATTAACAATGACACATTAAACATTATCCTGTAGCATGCTAATGATTCTAGGACATGGTTTGGAAATGGCATCCCTGAAGCCTAATGTGCTCTGAAAATGGAACTCAGTAGCATGGGATCAAGACTAAAGTAATTGTTGCATTATTAAAATCAAATAAAAAAGCTGATTACTTAGCCAAGAAAAATGGAACTTCTTTAATGTTTCGAGCTTAATTAAGGGCAGATTAGAATTCAACCTGGGGGAAAATATATATTTGCATTCAGACGCAGAGGCACAGGTCAAATGCAAATTATCTGGCAATTCTGAGAAAGAATGAAGAAAAGGACTTCTGTTTGGGTGCCTAGAGAATATTTATTGTTGGCCTTGTTAGTCATATTTCTAAACTAATGCATAATCATGAAGAGAATGGAAATCTGCTTTGTTTAAAATTTTAGCATGCTATTTAGTAAATATGGTTTAGAATCTCTCACTAATAAAAGAGGTCAAACACATTAAAAATTACAGAAGCAGTAGGGATCTAGAGGCAACATGAATATTAAGCAGACACCAGCAAAATGAAATGAAAATACAAGGTTAAAACTGAAATCTTATTTATCTAGACTAAACCCCGTTTACTTTGGTTGAATGCCTCCTGAGCGGACATAAATGTGATTATTCTGTAACTACACTGGGGTGTAATCAAGTGATGCTTACATGCCTAGACTGGAAATCTCTAAAGAGGTTCTTCTGAGAAGTCTAACTGGGAAGTTGTCTAGCTAGCTGATAATGTAGTTTAATTTGATTACACACTGACAACTGACTGCATAACAAGGGGAGGACACCCACCCACAGAAGCAAATAAGAATATTTTATGGTTTTCCAATATGTTTGAAGGAATCTCCCACACTTTCTTATCATTGACTTTACTAATAGTAGAGGGAATCCTCTACAATCAGTAAAGATCTGATATCCGAGCGGGATCTTGGAGTCCAAGTGGACAATCATTTAAATATAACAGAGTAATAGACTTGGAAGGGACCTTGAGGTCTTCTAGCCCAACTCCCTATTCAGGCAGGAATCCCTATACCATTGCAGACCAATGGATGTCTAGTCTTTTTATGAAAGCCTTTAGTGATGGAGCCAAGAGTGTGCAGCTACCACCAACTATATATAATGTTGATATTTTGGAAAGACTGCATAGAAGAGCAACAAGAATGATTGGGTGGTGGTGGAGGAATTGGGTATGTCTAGTCTAGTGAAAATAATGACTAAAGGAGACCTGATAGCAATCTCCAATATTTGGGGCCTCTTATAAAGATGAGTGGGGCTATCTATTTTCCAAAGCACCAAAAGGCAAGACAAGAAATAATGCTTGGAAACTAATAAGGAGAGAAGCAACCTAGAACTCAGGAAAAATTTCCTGACAGTGAGAACAATCAACCAGTTGGATAGCTTGCCCTTAGAGGTTTTGGGTGTTCCATCACTGAAGGCTTTCACAATTTGTCTGAAATCGTCTCCTGCTCAAGGAAGGTGTTGGACTAGAAGACCTCTGAGGTCCCTTCCAACTCTATTATTCTATATTCTATGTTGGACTTAGGAAAACAAACCATCAAAAATCTCAATAGTTTATTTGCAATTGAAGCATTATGTGGATTTCATTATGAAAGCTGTGATACATCTTCATGCCACAAGTTGTGGCTTCATGCCATACATCTTCATGCCTTTCATAGATGCATGCAATATTATAATACTGTACATATCCTGTTCTATCATGAGCTTACTCAGATTGAAACAAAGGTGAAAACCCACAATTTAATCTTTGAATTACACTTTTTATATGAAAAAGCTACATTTACCACAAAAATCAGTCTTTGAAAGTTCATTGAAATAGGTTTCACAGCTGTAGGATTATTAGATAGGCCTCTGGGAAAGACACCAAAGTCAGGGCTAATTGCATTCCAGCAAGATAAACTAGGCATGTGTCATAGGTAATACAATTCAGCTCACCACATTGACAGGCTTACAGCTTCTAGGAGATGAGTTTTGCAGAGCAGAAATCAGGTATTTTGGGGAAACATTTCTGGAGCCCCAGTTCTAACACAGTGTCCATGAAAGCAACATTGAAACTCCACCCAGAATTACACAAAAACCTTGGTTTATATATCTGCTGGAAGTGGTCAGCAACCACCTAGTTTTAAAAGTATTAACTACTTCCTTTTATCATACAAGTGTTGTTGTCTGTTTTGTAACTTCCTGAATCAATCATTTAAGAGTGGCTCATCCACTTCAATGTCCCCTTCGTCCTCCGACTCGGACCAATCCCTCATTGACATATCTGCCACCTCTGATGGTCCCTCGGGTTCATCCAGGTCTATTTCTCATTCACTGTCACTCTCTGCATCAGCTGGCAACACCACTGGCTCAGTATGGCCTGGCTTATCCATATTTATCTATCATTACCAGAGGTGGACAAGGAGCATTCACAACATGCCCCAAAAGGACAGCAGAAAGAGCTTGTGATATGGCAATTTGATGCCTCTTTCCATATTTTCCCTCCATCCTCCTGCACATGTTCTAATTGCTATTATTTATAACTTTTGTTTAAAAAAATAGTTTTTAACAATGCTTTACCACTATGTTCAACACAGCGTATGTATGAATTAAGTCTTGTTAAAATAAATGATTTATACTTATGAAAATTATAACTGGGAATCAAATCAGTTTCTCTAGATCTTATTATAAGCTAGTTTGAAAATTTGAACAATCCACTTTGGATTTTGATTTAGTGAAGGCTTAATTTGCTTCATTTAAATTATATAATATGCTATGTGTTTCTTTGTTGAGAATTATGAAACATTATCACCAATCTGTTCCAGATTTGGAAAAACTGAAATATTATTCATGACGCCTGAAGAGAAGAAAATGTCAGTTATAATTTTCTTGTTCTGTCTTTATAATTTGCCGATGATTGCAAACTATTATAAGAGTATATTGCAATATTTCACTGGTGAAATTACTCCCTGAGAATCAATTTTTTAAAGTTACCTTTCTTCTTCTTTCTGTTTGCAGGAATTACTAAATTTATTGTATTTTATTTTACAGCTTTTTGAAGGTACATTCTAGAAGACAAAGAGGAGGAGGATGAAGCAGGGGAGGGAGGGAGGGAAGAAAAAAAGAAGGAAGGAAGGATGGAAGACAGGGAATTGAGATTAAAAAGCCACACATAAAGATTATCTTCCCAATTATAACTATCATTGAAATTGAATTAATAATCAATAATTAGCATAAAGAAGCATAAATCTGATGCATCAATCAAAATAAAGAGCTAATAGAAGTTTCTATCTAATTTAAGAAATGTAATAATCATCTTTATTATAACAAACACAATTCAATGTTGCAAAACGTATGTATAGATCAGAATGATCTAGAAGAAAAATAAAACATTTCAGAATTTCTGGAAAGAGACTCATATTATCCAGAATAGAGCTGTACTAAAAACGGTGGACTTACAACCATAGAGGTGGATACAGGATTTCATCTTACAACCATAGAGGTGGATACAGGATTTCATCTTTACTTATCATGATAACAAATCAAATTTAGTATCTATTCTTTCTAGTGCTTCTGAAATTCAGTTGATTTAAAAAATTAATCAGACCTCAAAATATGTATATTTATAAAAACTGAAATAAGAGATTAAAAAAATCTTGAAAAGACAATTTTTAAGGCTACAGTTTCCTCAGGTGGTAAAAGCGGTTTTCCTTACAACATTTAAAGTGATAGCTCATATTTATATAGTTGTTTATAATATGTTCGGGAATTATATCCAAACATTTTTTCCTAACCTGTTTCCCCACCCCACCCCTGCAAAAAAGACCCCTTAATTAAAATGATTTTAGATACAGGTTTCAAACTGAGTGTCTGTAGAGATTCTTCTTTGTCAAGGAAAAAACAGTTAATTAATTACTTCATTATTATCTGTTCTGCCCGCGTGTCCCAACCGCCCGTAATTACAGGGTAATTAGTCCAGAAAGACACACACCACATGATAGAGGGAAAACCAAAAGTCTTTATCAACAGAAAAGCAGAAAAAACTCCCTTTTTAAATGTCAAAGGGATTTTCTGGTACAGGCACAGGTTAAATGCAATCCAATTTCTCACCCAGTAACTGGGAAATTGAGTCCAAATTCCAAAGTCCCGAAAGTCCACACACAGTCTTGAACAGGGAAACAGCAAACCACGATCTTGACAAAGCATGAATCAGATAAACTTTCACAAGGCTAAATCAGCACTAATTACAGCAGCCCCACCCAACCACAGGTGGCCTCACTTATCTCCTGTAATAATCCTTCAGTTATTCTCTACTATGTGTCACTATCCGCATACGTGGGTCTGTCATAAGTTCTTGTTCAGAATCCAGGGATGATAAGGAAGATTGATCTCCTCCTGGGATGTCTTCCAAACTCCCCTCTTCCCTGTCACTCACACTTCCTTGGTCAGAGGAGACTTCATCAGCAGATTCTATCGGGAGCAAAACAGGCCTGTGGCATGTAGATGTTTCTCCCACATCCACCTCCACATTCCTTGGGGCAGGAGCTGGGCCAGAGCTAACCACAACAATTATCATTGCATGTATATACACAATATACCCATACAGTTATTGCACAAATATACACAGTATACCCATACAACAAAATTCACATAATGCCCAAAGACCAATACACATAACAATTCCAAAAACACACTCCCACCCACCACAAATTCCCCACCCTGAATCACCAAAACATTTACACACAGACCAAGTAATAAGAACATAAGAAGAGCCATGCTGAATCAGGCCAAAGCCCATCGAGTCCAGCATTCTGTGTCACACAGTGGCCCACCAATTGTCCATGGGGATCTTGAGCAGAAAGAGAAGGCAAGACCCTCCCTTTCCCCTGACCCCCAACAAATGGTACTCAAGGGAATCCTGCCTGCCTCAACCAACATAGAGGCGGCACATGGACATCTGTTTCAATAACCACTGATACACTTGGCATCCATGAATCTGTCTAATCTGCCTTGAATCTATCAAGGCTGACAGCAGTCATGGACTGTTCTGGAAGTGAATTCCTTAAACCAACAACCCTCTGGGTGAAGAAATATTTCCTTTGATTTGTCCTCACTTTCTTACCTATGAGCTTTAGGCAGTGCCCCCTTGTCCTAGTATTGTGTGATAGAGAAAATATTTTTTCTCTATCCACCTTTTTTATCCCATGCATGATTTTATACACTTCAATCAAATCACTCCTTAAACGCCATATTTCAAGGCTGAAGATACTAAGGCGTTGCAACCTGGTATCATAAGGGAGGTGCTCCATTTCCTTGATCATTCTTGTTGCCCTTTTTTGCACCTTTTCCAGTTCCATTATATCCTTCTTGTGGTGTGGTGACCAGAACTGTACACAGTACTCCTAGCATGGTCTCACTATCGATTTGTACAGAGGCAATACAACACTTACTGACTTATTTTTGATTCCCTTCCTAATCATGCCAAGCATGGAATTTGCTTTTTTTTTTTTTACTGTTGCTGTGAACTGGGTTAACATCTTCATTGACCTGTCCACCAAACCCCTAATATCCCTTTCTTGGGTTGTCTCAGAAAGTTTTGTAATATTGTCTGACAACTCATTGATGGTAACCCTTTAGTTCAGAGGTCCCCAACCTTTTTTGCACCAGGGACCGGCTTTAAGCTAGACCAGTTTTCCATGGCCCGGTGGGGGGGGGGGCTTTGGTCATATGGGGGTGGGGTTATGCAGGGGTGGAGCTTAGTGACGCAGCCCTCCACACTTCTCCACAGGGCGGGGAGAATCAGGAGGCTCCTTTGGCGGCTGGGGGCTGCCTGGCTTTGTGATTTTGGCTGGGGGGGGGAGTTGGGAAGGTCCTACTTCTCCCCCCCCCAGCCAAAAATTCAAAGCCTATCTGCTGGATACGGGCGATGAGTGGGACAGAGCGGCGCAGAAGCCTCTTGCAGCAGCTGCCACAGCCACCGGCTTCGGCACCGCTCGTCCCGCTCATCGCCCGTATCCAGCAGATAGGCTTTGAGTTTTTGGCTGGGGGGGAGAAGTAGGACCTTCCTAACTCCCCCCAGCCAAAATCACAAAGCCAGGCAGCCCCCAGCCTCCTGATTCTCCCCTTTGAATCCCGCCGGCCAAGAGCACTCGGGCAGCAGCTTCTGCCAGACACAGGGAATGAGCGGGACGAGCGGTGCCGAAGCCAGTGGCTGTGGCAGCTGCTGCAAGAGGCTTCCACGCCGCTCGTCCCACTCATCGCCCGTATCCAGCAGATAGGCTTTGAGTTTTTGGCTGGGGGGGGAAGAAGTAGGACCTTCCTAAGTCCCCCCCCCAGCCAAAAACTCAAAGCCTATCTGCTGGATACGGGCAATGAGTGGGACAGAGCGGCGCGGAAGCCTCTTGCAGCAGCTGCCACAGCCACCGGCTTCGGCACCGCTCGTCCCGCTCATCGCCCGTATCCAGCAGATAGGCTTTGAGTTTTTGGCTGGGGGGGGGAGAAGTAGGACCTTCCTAAGTCCCCCCCCAGCCAAAAACTCAAAGCCTATCTGCTGGATACGGGCGATGAGTGGGACAGAGCGGCGCGGAAGCCTCTTGCAGCAGCTGCCACAGCCACCGGCTTCGGCACCGCTCGTCCCTCTCATCGCCCGTATCCAGCAGATAGGCTTTGAGTTTTTGGCTGGGGGGGGGGAGAAGTAGGACCTTCCTAAGTCCCCCCCCAGCCAAAAACTCAAAGCCTATCTGCTGGATACGGGCGATGAGTGGGACAGAGCGGCGTGGAAGCCTCTTGCAGCAGCTGCCACAGCCACCGGCTTCGGCACCGCTCGTCCCGCTCATCGCCCGTATCCAGCAGATAGGCTTTGAGTTTTTGGCTGGGGGGGGAGAAGTAGGACCTTCCTAACTCCCCCCCAGCCAAAATCACAAAGCCAGGCAGCCCCCAGCCGCCAAAGGAGCCTCCTGATTCTCCCCGCCCTGCCCGACGCCCCACCCTGTCCTGCATAATGTCCTCTGCCGGGAGGGCAGCGGCGCCGCGAACCGGCTGGAAAACCCCAACGGCCCGGTCCCGGTCCGCGGACCGGCGGTTGGGGACCTCTGCTTTAGTTCATTATTAAGTGCAATTATAGCTCTGGGATAAAAACTATTCAGAAAACGTGTGGTCCAAGTTTTAATTGTTCTGTATTTTCTGCCAGAAGGCAGCAGTCCAAATATATTGTAAGCAGGATGAGAAGAATCTCTGAGAATATTGTGCAACTTCCTAAAACAGCAAGATGCAAAGATATCATCCAGGGCTGGTAGCTGGAACCCAATAATATTCTGGGCAGTTTTAATGATTCTCTGTAGAGCTTTTTTGTCTGCTGTGGAGCTGCTCCAATGCCATGCAAGAATGCCATATGTTAGGATAGTTTCAATGGTACTGTGATAGTAGGACAGCAGTAGATGTTGAGAAAGATAGATAGTTTAGTTTCTTTTGAAAAAGCACTTTTGGGATTTCAAATTAAGTATCTTTTTCTATTTTTTTTTTAATGCTTTAATTCAGAGATATGCAATTTAGCCTTTAGGATATATGTAACCTACACCAAAACTCCTTTTTGTGATACTCTGAAATTGCACTGCTGTATTTAAATTTATTTGTCATTCTATGGTCTTGTAAGCTGCAATGGAATAAACCCCCTCAATGCCTGCTCCTTTCCATGGAAAATATCAGAGAAAGAAACAAAACAAAAACAATAGGATATATTAGCCTTGCCTTCACAAAAGATACACATTCATTCACTTGTTTTACTCTTCTATACCTTGATCTACAAAGCTCTAATTGAAGGATACTTCAGATAATGGCCATTGCCCATGTGCTCACTTCTCAGCTCAAGAAAATAAGCAGAGTGACATTTAAAGCCTTTGAGTAGAATCCATTCCTCACTATAGCATGTTTTCCCTGCTTTCATATACAGTACTTAAAGGGATTCAACCATTCGGCAGTGTTTGCTTTTGAGTTCTGTGCCCTTTGATAATGTGAAATGTTATTAAGAACCTTCAGAATCACTGATGGCCTTTTATAAAAAATAATCTTCAACCACAAGATAAGATCAATAAAACAAGCTAAGTTTCAGAATTACAAAAAGCAGTCAATCCCCCCATAAACACAAATCTTGGACCTGACATGAGTGGCTAATTAGATTATAAGGTTGCCATGGAAAGCAAGAAAGCCAAATCATCCCAAGGCTTAACTTTTCAAAGCAGACCTTGTTTAGATAGTGCCAGGAGTGTGCCATTGAATACTGGCAGGATATTTGCATTAGTTCTGAAATAAATATTTCCTAAACTATTCCCAAAACACAATAATTATGGGACATTTGTTGAGCTTGCACTAGATACAATGTAAGAATAATGAGAAAACAATAACAGAGTTGGAAGGAACTTTGGAGGTCTTCTAGTCACCCAGAGTCCTTATGGAGTCGGGGGGCATAAAATATTGAATGAATGAATGAATGAATGAATGAATGGATGAATGAATGAATGAATGAATGAATGAATGAATGAATGAATGAATGAATGAATAGTCCAGGGGTGTCAAACTCATGTTGTCATGGTGGCATCACATGATGTATCAGGACTTTTTTCCCTTTCACCAAACTGAGTATGGGCATGACCAGCATGTGGGACATCTGGCCTGCGGGCTGGGAGTTTGACAGCCCTTTTGTAGTCCGACTTCCTGCTCAAACAGGAAAAACAATTCCATTTTAGACAAATGACAATCCAGTTTCTTCTTTAAAACCTCCAATATTGGAGCACCTACATATTCTGAAGGCAAGCCATTCCACTGGTTAATTGTTTTCACTGTTAGGCAATTTACCTTAGTACCACTTTGCTTCTCTCCTTCATTAGCTTCCATACATTGCTTCTTATCTTGCCTTCTGAATCTGAATTAGAATTAGAATCAGAATCAGGACCTTGGAGAGCTTCCAGTCCAGCCCTCTGCTCAAGCAGGAGTTTATATACCCATGATGGTAAACCTATGGCATGCAACCTGGAAGTGGCATGCAGAGCCATCTGTCCAGGTACGCCAGCCATCACCCGTTGCTATTCCAAGTTCCAGCCTGCAGATGTGTGCCAGACAGCTGGTCTTCATATGTGTGGGACCACCAGAAACTGGAAGCACAACTCTCTGGTGCACATGCACGCTCCAGGAAGCTGAGCTTCCAGTTTCCAGCAGCCCTCAATGTGCTGGCCAGCTTGTCTTCCCGCACAGATCCATGCCAGAAACTGGAAAACCAGGTGACCTCTGGAACCTCTGGCACTGAGTCCTCTTCAGCTCCTCACTGTCCAACTTGGGTGCTAGCTGCACAGGCTATTGGCACATTACCACATCAGCCTCTTCACTGTTGGAATCAGCTATCAGTTGCATGGGCTTTTAACAGGCCACAATAGAGACCTTGGGCACTTCCACCTTCTGTTTCAGGATGCCTCACAGATATTCCATAGGGTTTAGATCTGGAAACATGCTTGGACATCACCTTTATGCTCAGCTTCTTTAGCAAGGCAATGATCATTTTGGAGGTGTGTCTGGGGTATATACACTGTATATAGGTAGTTTCTGATATACAGTATATTGTTTCTAGATTAGATTAGATTAGATTTATTGGATTTATATGCCGCCCCTCTCCGCCCCTCTCGGGGCAGCTCACAACAATGGTAAAAACAGTACATAGTAAAAAAACTAATATTTAGCAATCTAAATTACAGTTTTAGGTTAAAAAGTCCAAAAAAGAAACCCCAATATATAAAAAACAAGCACACAATCAATCATACACCAAAACTACATGGGGCAAGGGGAGATGTTTCAATTCCCCCATGCCTGATGGCAGAGGTGGGTTTTAAGGAGTTTACGAAAGGCAAGGAGGGTGGGGGCAATCCTAATCTCTGGGGGGGCTGGTTCCAGAGGGTCGGAGCCACCATAGAGAAGGCTCTTCCCCTGGGTCCCGCCAGACAACATTGTTTAGTCGACGGGAACCCAAGAAGGCCAACTCTGTGGGACCTAACCGGTCGCTGGGATTCGTGCGGCAGAAGGCGGTCTCGCAGATACCTAATACCCTGTATTAGAAAGTATATACATGAGAAACTGCAATTAGGTTAACTTATTTTTACGGAAACTTTCATTGTTCGACCCTACCTCAAATTTCATGGCTCAGAAGTTACACAAAGTAACAGTCACCAAAGAGGTGCTCGGTTCCTAATATATTGCTAGATTCACCTAATTCCATGACCTTATTCAAAACACCATTAAGCTAAAGAGATTGCTCAATATTTTCACAAGAATAGAGAAAATGCAGCATCGACTGCTTCATAAATTCTGTGTTTCTTATTTTTCAGAGTGTTCAAAGTGCTTTTGGATAAGTGAATGTATTTAAGGGTGGGGGAAATGAAAGAAGGGGGTTTGCCACTCCATTTGCTGCTCATGCATGTGACACAAACTTCAAAGTGCTGCCTTAGCATAAAATCTGCAGCAAAAACAATCCAGCCATCGTTGGCCTCCAACGGAAAATGCCACTTATATATACAACCCTCATTAAAAAAAAAAGAAAAAGAAAAACTAAGCTAGAAAAGTTAAAATGGTTTCTTTTGAGGAAAAGGAACACCGCTTGGCTCTTAGGGACTAAAAGCCTCATAAAATGATTTCCTGTTCATCCAAATACAGTGAATAGCATGTATGGATTTCATTCAGGTAATGCCAGGATGCCTACAGAAAGGCATTAATGTTCTGGTTTCGTATCAATCCTAGATCAATACACAACAAGACCAAGATTTTTGTCTTACCATTTTCTTATGCTATGGATTGTTTGATGCTACCAGTGGATGTTACTGCACTAAGGTATTTTTGTGGGGAGGGACAAGAGAATTTTGGAATATATGAAATGCAAAATTGAACTACTTACCTCTGTCTGCATTCGTATGTGAGCTTCTTCTTCTTGTTGTTGCTGTTCTTGTTGTTCTTGTTGTTCTTGTTGTTCTTGTTGTTCTGGTTCTTCTTGTTGTTCTGGTTCTTCTGGTTCTTCTTGTTCTTCTTGTTCTTCTTGTTCTTCTTGTTCTTCTTGTTCTTCTTGTTCTTCTTGTTCTTCTTGTTCTTCTTGTTCTTCTTGTTCTTCTTGTTCTTCTTGTTCTTCTTGTTCTTCTTGTTCTTCTTGTTCTTCTTGTTCTTCTTGTTCTTCTTGTTCTTCTTGTTCTTCTTGTTCTTCTTGTTCTTCTTCTTGTTTATTCTCCTTCTTGTTCTTGTTCTTGTTCTTGTTCTTCTTGTTCTTGTTCTTGTTCTTCTTCTTGTTCTTCTTGTTCTTGTTCTTGTTCTTGTTCTTCTTGTTCTTGTTCTTGTTCTTCTTCTTCTTCTTCTTCTTCTTCTTCTTCTTCTTCTTCTTCTTCTTCTTCTTCTTCTTCTTCTCCTCCTTCTCCTTCTCCTTCTCCTTCTCCTTCTCCTCCTCCTCCTCCTCCTCCTCCCCCCTAATATATTTCCACAGGTGCAGGGTCCAATTTTTGGATCATTGAATGTCACTTTGCACAGTCAGCTGCATTTCCAGGGCACAGGGCCATGGCTTGCATATATTTCTTGATATATTTGTTTTAGAGGTTGCAGCCATTGACTTCTAGTGGGTAGGCAGTCTTGGCCACAGTGGAAGGTGCTACTTTCATGACATGGCCATACCAGCATAGCTGGCTTTCTCTCATCTTCTCTATAATTGGTGCCATCAGGGATGGTATTCACTTAACTTCCCTACTGGTTTGCAAATGTGAGCGTGCACGTGCTCTCCTTACGCTCATCTGTACCTTTTTTGTGCATGCATAAAACCTTCCAAGCATGCACATAGCTTCAAAAGCATAGATAAATGGAGACATGATTATGTCTGGGTAGATGGGCAAGGCTATCCACAATCAATGCTATCGGTTCGCCCGAAGCAGATATAACTGGCTGAATACCACCACTAATTGCTATGCCAAAATGCTATTCAATGGTGTCATTTGTGATGTGGTCAAGAAGGGAGATGCCTGATATCTAATGGAGCATTCACATTTCCATGGCGTGAACATAAATTTCAATTCCTGTTGTTGCTGCCCAGTGTATCTGAGCATATCATTGCAAATATCTTTGCATTTATTTAGAGCTAACACTGTTCTGTCGAGCTCTCTGGTAGAATCCTCCCGAGAATGCACAGATACAATTTCAGACACACACACATTTGAAAATTCAAAACAATATTCTTTATACCAAAAATGCAAATAAACGAAGCACTCTTTTTGTATAGAAAAGAGCGCGCGTCTCCAAACAAACTGGTTGTTTGTTTGTTTGTTTGTTTGTTTGTTTGTTTGTTTGTTTATTTATTTATTTATTTATTTATTTATTTATTTATTTATTTATTTATTTATTTATTTATTTATTTATTTATTTATTTATTTATTTATTTATTTATTTATTTATTTATTTATTTATTTATTTATTTATTTATTTATTTATTTATTTATTTATTTATTTATTTATTTATTTATTTATTTATTTATTTATTAGATTTGTATGCCACCCCTTTCAGTGGAAATTTGTACAAGTCCCTTATCAGTTCTGTGATACTTAGCTTGCAGCTGTGAGGCAATTCACAGTCCTTCTTCTTTCACAAAGTGAAACACACTTTGCTCTGGTTTAGTTTCAAAGCGGGGAAAAATCAGCACACAAAAGGTCAAAGTCAGTAAAGCAGTCACGAAACACAACGATCAGATAATCCTCCACAATGGCCAAACCCACAGGCTGCTATTTATAGCAGCCTCACTAATTACCACAGCCCCACCCAACCACAGGTGGCCTCATTTTCTTTGATAATAATATCTCAGTTGTTGTTGCCTACGCATCGCTCTCCGCATGCGTGGCTGTATCATTAACTCTTGTTCTGAATCCAAGGAGGAGCTAGATAATTGATCTCCTTCTGAGCTGTCTGCCACACTCTCCTCCTCCCTGTCACTCATGTCTTCTTGGTCAGAGGAGCCTTCACCAGCAGATTCCACCAGGAGCAAAACAGGCCTGCAGCATGTGGATGTCTCCCCCACATCCACAGTCCTTGGGGCAGGAGCTGGGCCAGACCTAACCACAACAAACACAATGATACATTACCTCTGATAAAATATTCGTTTTGAAAATGTCTAATTCTTTTTTTCAGCAATTGAATGGATTGGGATCAGGACTATGGATGTATCAAAGAGGAAATCTTTTTAAGCCTTTGTTTCTCCATCATTCTGACCAAAATCGCTTCAAATTGAATCAGCAGGTCCATCTTAATGCCAAAAAGCCAAATTTGGCAAATGGGTTGGTGGCACACTCTAATTTTTTTTTTAAAAAAAATTCTCCATGACATGTTGCTGATTCTCATTGGTCCTCCTTTCAAATTCTGTATTGAACAAAAGGTATGGTTAGGCCATTCATTATTTTATCTTAATTTTCAGATATATATTTAATTTATATGGCTGCCCATTTGAGCAGCCATATGGCTGCCCATTTGAGCAAAGTGATTAAAAGCCAGGCAGGAACAAAATAAATACATAATTGAAAACCAAGGTAAATCAATAAACTATCGACATAACCACTTCATAAACTCAACTGATACTCTACCCCTCATACCTGGGCATGCAACCAAATCTTTACGGTGTTACAAAAGGAAAAAAGAAGTGAGTTACTTTGTTCTCTGGGAATGATATTCCAAAGAGGAGATACCACAAAGAAAAAAAAAGATTACTCTTGATTCTTATTAGTGGAGTCTAATTATTGCAGAATGTTTCGTCTTGCAAATCTGATGGAATGGGTTAGACGCAATAGGGGAGAAGCGATGTCATCTGCACCTCTATAACTGTCTTGTTGGGTTCTGCAAGATGCTGTCTTCAGAGGATAATCAGAACTGCAGAAAAAGCAATTACTGCCAACCTGCCTTCCATTGAGGACCTGTATACTGCACGAATCAAAAACAGGAGTGTGAAAATATTTATAGATCCCTCGCATCCTGGACATAAATTGTTTTAACTCTCAAAACGACGCTATAGAGCACTCTACAACAAAAGAACTAGACACAAGAACAGTTTTTTTTCCAAAATGCCATCACTCTGCTAAACAAATAATTCCCTCACTACTGTCAAACTATTCACTAAGGCTGCATCACTATTACTATTAATCTTTTCATCATTCCTATCAACTTATGACTGTATGACTGTAACTTGTTGCTTGTATCCCTATGATTTATACTAATATTTCCTCATTGCTTATTTGAACCCTGTGATAATCATTGTTGTGCCACATGATTCTTGACAAATGTATCTTTTATTTAATGTACACTGAGAGCATATGCACCGAAGAAATGTTCCTTGTGTGTCCAATCACATTTGTTCAATAAAGAAATTCTACTCTATTCTATTCTATTCCATTCTTTTCCATTCCATTCCATTCCATTCTATTCTATTTGTCTATTCTTGTCTAGCCTAGTCCCATATAACCTGATCTTATGCCATGAAGGACTTTATGGGTAACCACCACTTGAACTGAAGACAGAGTCAAACATAAGTGTCACATGTGCAGTTAAAAGAATGTGCCTAAGTGTTCATTTTATTGCATTTTCAACCCACTTCAACTTCTGGTAGCTCCTCAAGGGCAGTTTCATGTAGAGAATGTTACACCAGTCTACCTGGGAGTGTCTGGAGCGACTGGGATTTTTGTAGGCACAAAGCATATTTTTATGGGTCATATTTTTATTCTCCAGCTACTCTTTGCACAGAAGTCTCTGCTGTTCAAGGTATGTATTCCTTATATCTCATGGCACAGCCAGATGTCCCAGTCCTTGCCCATGTAGTTACGACCCCCTCCCCTGTTTCAGCACCTTTCAGAAAAGTATTATGATTTTCTGATATGTGACTTGTTGGTTTCTGTAGGTGGAATAACATGGTGTTGAAAGGGCTGCTGAATGCTGGCTGACAGCAAGGATTTCATTGTTATCTTCTTGATTCTCTCAACAGGCAATCCTCACAAAGCACACTGCTGCATTTTGCAACGTGCCAGGCATGCTAAATGATCAAAACCTGATCAGATTTGTCTTTGCAACTGCTTCTTTTATTATCATTATTTTTTGCCAAACTGTGAGCTATCGTTTCATGTATGAAGCAATGTTATGAATAAATTGATGCACCACCTTGCAGTTTATCACTAATTTCCTACCTAATTCCTATCTTGGTTGCTTATTTTAATCGCCTCCTTTTCTCCTTCCCAATATTGGATGCTTAATTATGTGTCAATGCATGGTCAATATATTTATGTGAGGTATTTCCATTTCTCAAGGTAATATACCCTGATCTTTCCAAGGTCGTTTGTGTTAACATTAACTTTATACTGATTTGAAGAAAGGTCAGGCTGTCAATCAACCAAATAGATCAACTAATTAACAGCCACAGCCTAGGCTAATGCTCACTATATTGTCATGCCTATACACAGCTAACATAAATCACAAGTCCTCATTCTTCCCCATACAAAATCAAGGACTCATTCCCATGTATACAGTCTGACACTCTCAAAACGGGTGAGCAGTGTGGTCGAGCGGTAGGGAAAGCAAGTAGGATGCTTGGCTGCATAGCTAGAGGTATAACAAGCAGGAAGAGGGAGATTGTGATCCCACTATATAGAGAGGTGGTGAGACCACATTTGGAATACTGTGTTCAGTTCTGGAGACCTCACCTACAAAAAGATATTGACAAAATTGAATGGGTCCAAAGACAGGCTACAAGAATGGTGGAAGGTCTTAAGCATAAAACGTATCAGGAAAGACTTAATGAACTCAATCTGTATAGTCTGGAGGACAGAAGGAAAAGGGGGGACATGATTGAAACATTTAAATATGTTAAAGGGTTGAATAAGGTTCAGGAGGGAAGTGTTTTTAATAGGAAAGTGAACACAAGAACAAGGGGACACAATCTGAAGTTAGTTGGGGGAAAGATCAAAAGCAACATGAGAAAATATTATTTTACTGAAATAGTAGTAGATCCTTGGAACAAACTTCCAGCAGACGTGGTTGGTAAATCCACAGTAACTAAATTTAAACATGCCTGGGACAAACATATATCCATCCTAAGATAAAAATACAGGAAATAGTATAAGGGCAGACTAGATGGACCATTAGGTCTTTTTCTGCCGTCAGTCTTCTATGTATACAGTAAGTGCAATTATTTGTCAGTGGGATGGGATTCTATTAGTAAATAGTTTGATACAGACTATGTCTCCAGTCAATTTCTCCTAGCTCTAAGAAGGCAAGGGAAAACTACTCCAAAACAGCTTGTCAAAACAGCTTGCCAAAAAGTCTCCAGGAACTAATCCGGAAAGTTTCCAGGCACAAGTATTAGACTGATATATATGGGTATACAGGGTTTTGCACAAACACTTAAAATTCTTCAAAGTACTTTCCTTGGACCTCTACACATTTTTTCCAGTGACTCTGCCATGACCGGTATGTGCCCTGGAAAGCGTCTTCAGGGACCTCTCGCAAGGTCTTCGTCACAGCTGGTTGGATCTCTTCTATGGACGAAAAATGGGTTGCTTTCAGGGCTGCCTTAATCCGAGGGGACAAAAAGAAGTCTGCTGGGGCGGCATCAGGACTATAGGGGGTGGGGCAGCATTGGCACCTGGTGTTTCGCCAGGAACTTGCGGACTCGTAGAGCATTGAGGCAAGGCATGTTGTCATGATGTAGTTGCCAGGTAGCAGAGATGTCTTTTCTCGTCCTGATTACCTTTTTTCAGAGTCTTTCCAGCACATCCACGTAGTATGCAGTGTTATCTGTCTGTCCTTGAGGAACAAACTCCTTATGGACCACCCATTTACTTTTGAAAAAGACAATGAGCATTATTTTCACTTTTGATTTGCTCATTCTTGCCTTTTTGGGTTTGGGGGACTAGTAAGTGTGCCACTCAGAGCTTTGGTGTTTTGTTTCTGGGTCGTATTCAAAAACCCAGGTTTCATAACCAGTGATGACATTGTCCAAATAATCAGGTTCAAATTCTGTGCGTTGCAAAAGTTCACTTGAAATTTCCATTCCATTTTTTTCATGGCATGGTTGGCGCACAGAGGTTTACAATAACTGACATCTTGCCACTTCCACAGCTTGGAGAGCATAGAGACCAGTTTTGCAGCAAAGCTTAGCATCCCCACCACCTACTCCAAGTGCTTCGTTTCCACTCCAACCAATAGGAGCGGTGCAGGAAATTCAATTGCATTACTTTTGGAATGTACCCTGTATACATTGTACCGTGTTTCCCCAAAAATAAGACACTGTCTTATATTAATTTTTGCTCCAAAAGTTGTGCTACGTCTTATTTTCGGGGGGTGCCTGATATTTCTCAAATAAGACAAATCACAGGCACTGATTACGGTACGGTACTTCTCAGTACCGGAACCCCCACACACAAATGATAGCACTTATATGGTACAACAGTATACTCCCGCTATTGCAGCTTCCGACCACCACAGGAACTACAGTCTACGCACTGTAGTGGAGACTGTAATGGCGGTGAGACAGCAGCAGACAGTGTCTGTTGTACTGGTTGGTACAAAGCGATGGAAGGGGCCAGCATGGGATGCCACATTATTACGGTACCGCTATGAACAGCTTTAAATGGTACCATATGTTTTTCCACCGTACGGTATGTAAACTTGACTACGCCTTATTTTTGGAGAGTGCCTTATATTAGCAAATTCTGCAAAACCTCTGACATGCCTTACTTTCGGGGTACGTCTTATTTTCGGGGAAACAGGGTACTACTGTGTATGATTAAAAAATGCAGTCACTGTCTCTCATTCAATTTTGTTTATAATTAACTTTATGGTGATTGTTGCTGTTATTATTATTCTTAAATCATCAAATGATTCAAAGCAGACATTGTGCAAAGAAACAGAAGAAATCATACAAGATGATGCAACATTATCTCCAAAAACAATGGCTACAGGTAGTCCTTGATTTACAACAAGTGGACTAGCAAGTGCTTTAAGTTAGCATGCACTCCACAAAAGATACTTACAACCCAATTCTGATGTTGTGGTCATATAACCACATTTTGGGTGCTAGGAAAACTGGTATGCATTTGTGGCCACCTGGAGAATTCTACAGTCGCATGACCGTGATTTATATTTTTGCCAAAAATGGGTTTAACTCCTGAGTTTTTTGCAAAAACAACCACAGCGAACACTGAGTTTGCTTAATAACCACTGCATCACATGTATCATCTCTAATAATTAGTAGATGTGCCTCATCATCTCCTCTTTTATTATAGTGAATAAGAGTGTAAATAAGATGGGGGAAACATAAAAGAAAGGGTAAGATGTGGATAAGAAAAGGTATTCATCGATAAATCCAAAATATATTGCTAAATCATAGTCATATGTTATCTAGTTTGTTTCTAGTTTATGTACGGTTCTTGGAACATTTTCTAGGTTTGAAAAATAAGTTCCTCACAGCTCTGCATCTTTCCATTCCTTTCTTTGGAACTTTATTTCAGTTTTTTTGATTTGTTAATTTGAAATGTAATGTCGATCTGTTTGCCCAAAGTGGACTTCAGATCATCTTTCAAACAGATTTGCGGAAAAAACCGAAACTATTCGGTACAAAAATGTCCTTAAAGATATGTCTCTCAATTCCATAAGTGGAATTTAACATTTATTTTCTATTGCTTTTGTAGTTTATTGGTGGGTTTTTTTTGTGTAACTAATATTTAAGCTATGCCTCTTACCTTGCACTCAGATATGTACAAAATAGCTTAAGCAGATTGTTTGTGAAAGAGTAGTAGTTCATTAAATTCTTTTTCAGATTTAATTAAATCTTCCTTTCTTACTTTTTTCTAGTCCTTTGAGTCAGTATTGTGACTCAAAATTGTAAGTTTCTGCAATTTTATTGATAATATTATGGAAGCATTGTCCCTTTCCTAGGGCTGAAAGAGAGTGCTGGGCCAAGGTTACCCATCTGGCTTCATGCCTAAGGGAGTATTACAACTCACAGTTTTCTAGTTTCTACACTGATTCCTTAACCACTATCCCGAACTCTCTCTTTCTCTCTTCTTATTTAGTAATGGGGTAAAATGTCGCGGTTTGTAAGTGATTAAAGTCCGCTAGAACCTTAACCCTGCAGAGGTGATAAATAGAAGCCTTTAATCATTTGTTCAAAACAAGATTTCTTTATTTATAAAACAGAAAATAAAACATGTCTCGATGGACAACATAAAAATATGTCTTACATGATGGTGGATAGAAAGAGAAGAGAGAACAATGGGAAGAAGAAAGAAGTGATGTGAGATTTGGCAGGATATTACATCATAATAGGAGGATCTTAGTAAGGCACACACACAGTTAACTCTTTAATTACTAAATGTCTCTGGGGCTGGCAATATTTAGCATGAAATAAAATACATGCATTATAACTATATTGCTACCCGACTCCATCACACACACACACACACAAACATATCCGCATGTATAATATACTCTGAAGGTCAATCTCAATATAATCCTTAAAGGTTAATGCTTACAAATGTTTGATAAGTGCAAAGAGATTTCATACATATGAATAAAATTGACTTTTAAAATATTGACATTAAATATAACTTCAATCTTATATACATATACTGTATATATATGAAGATGTGATTACAGAAATTGTGTGGCACTTTCTTACATATGACTATTTTACAAATGTAATACAAACAGTTTAACACAATGCCTCTCCTAAAGAATATGCACACAATTCTTTTCCAGTTTTCCTATTTTGGATATAGTTGTTCACGTTGTTCAGTTCACTTGACACTAAAGAAACATAGAAACATAGAAGTCTCACGGCAGAAAAAGACCTCATGGTCCATCTAGTCTGCCCTTATACTATTTTCTGTATTTTATCTTAGGATGGATATATGTTTATCCCAGGCATGTTTAAATTCAGTTACTCTGGATTTATCTACCACGTCTGCTGGAAGTTTGTTCCAAGGATCTACTACTCTTTCAGTAAAATAATATTTTCTCATGTTGCTTTTGATTTTTCCCCCAACTAACTTCAGATTGTGTCCCCTTGTTCTTGTGTTCACTTTCCTATTAAAAACACTTCCCTCCTGGACCTTATTTAACCCTTTAATATATTTAAATGTTTCGATCATGTCCCCCCTTTTCCTTCTGTCCTCCAGACTATACAGATTGAGTTCATTAAGTCTTTCCTGATACGTTTTATGCTTAAGACCTTCCACCATTCTTGTAGCCCATCTTTGGACCCGTTCAATTTTGTCAATATCGTTTTGTAGGTGAGGTCTCCAGAACTGAACACAGTATTCCAAATGTGGTCTCACCAGCATTCTATATAGCGGGATCATAATCTCCCTCTTCCTGCTTGTTATACCTCTAGCTATGCAGCCAAGCATCCTACTTGCTTTTCCTACCACCTGACCAAACTGCTCACCCATTTTGAGACTGTCAGAAATCACTTCCCCTAAATCCTTTTCTTCTGAAGTTTTTGCTAACACAGAACTGCCAATACAATACTCAGATTGAGGATTCCTTTTCTCCAAGTGCATTATTTTACATTTGGAAACATTAAACTGCAGTTTCCATTGCTTTGACCATTTATCTAGTAAAGCTAAATCATTTACCATATTACAGATGCCTCCCGGAATATCAACCCTGGAGTGAATAATTATTAGTTGGTGCAAACAGTAACTCCTCCATAGGTAAGATGTTAGATCTTTTCTAAATCTCCAAGCAGAACAAATATTATAGATTACTTTGAAATCGGTTTGGAGGTTGTTTGTTTTTAATGGAAGCTTCGCTGATATAGCAGAATGTATGCCAGAAAAGGGGCTAACACAACTAAAAACAATGATGTTGAGATTTCATTATTGCAGTGAACTTGAGTTTTGATGTTCCAGTGATGCAACAGAGATGATGTGTCTAGGTGCAAAAGCATATTGAATGATTGAGTGAACTAGATATGTCTAATCTAACAAGAGGGAGGTCCAAAATGATGTAATACTTACAGTACATAACGGGCTGTCCCAGAGAAGGGGTCAATATAAACTCTAAAGCATCTGAAACAAGGACAAGAAGAAATAGGTGGAAGATAGAACATAGAACTAAGGACAAATGTCCTGAAAGTGAGAACAGTTAATCAGAGGAATGACTTCTGTGAGTGCTCTTTTCAAGGAGATTGAACAATCATTTGTATGGAACAGTATAGGACAGGGGTGGGTTCCAGGCAAAAATTTTGGTAGCCATTTTTTTTCTACCAGACTGTGGGCGTGGCTTATGCAGGACACCCTGCATTTTCTTTCAACATCTTTCTGCTCAAATTGGGTGCTCTGGAGTGGAGCTCTATTTTCATTACCCCACTGCGTTCCCCCCCCCATCCAGGCAGTAGCCCACCCCTGGTTCCAAGTATCTTCCCCACAGTTTGACATCACAACATTTTTTTTAATAAAGTTTTATTTACAAGGATATATACAGTAAATACATTTAGGTACAAACAACAATATAAGCATGTAGAGATACAAAAGGAAAATAAGTAAATGGAAAAAACCAAGATTGTGTATCAAATTTTAGGCAATATGCGTTTGACCATAGACAGAAGACAAAACAGAATAAAACAAAACAAACAAAAATGAGAAAACAAACAAACAGAGCAAATAACAAAAAACAACAACAACAAAAAAGAAGGCGGACGAGTGTACGGTAGATCTGTATTGAAAATATGAACTAAAAATATTCTCAGTAGCTCATTACAACATTTTGCGGGCGTACACTCACTCTGCTTGTGCATAGTCTCCTCGTGCAATTTGGCTTCTGGACATACTCTGAAGCAGGAATCAGCCCAAAATACAGCTGTGGAGCTGTTCAGCTGTGCTTCAGGTAAAGAAATAAAGGTCAGTATTAACCTGGTGGTGGGTCCGGAGGGCCTGTTTTCAAGCAGCAGAAGAGGAGAAGCCATCCAAACATCCAAAATTGGCAACAATTTTTTTTAAAAAAAGATGATAGCATGCACGGACGGGCACCAATAGAGACGTCACCAGTGGATTGCTACTGGTTCTGGCAATCAAGTCTGAACCTAGAGGAACCCACCTCTTGTATAGGAGTTCCTGCTTGACCAGGGGGTTGTCTAGAAGACCTCCAAGGTCCCTTCCAACCCTATTATCCTCTGTTGTATGATGTTTTCCTCAGATGGATGAATGCCACCGATTCCTGCTTAGGTAACTCATAGATTTGTGCGAGAAGGCAACACTTTACTTCAGGGTCACATCCTTGTGCAGAAGCCTCTATAGTAGCTTCCCTTTGCTTCTTAGAAGCAGATGTGAAGAACTTCAAGAAGATGCTTTGCTCAAAGAATTGTTGGTGGGGAAAAAAAATCTCCATTCAAAATGTTCACATGAATCATAAACAATTGTGCTGGAGGTTTGTTGATAAAGTTTATTTTTCTTCTATTCATTGTTATTCAGTTAACTGTAGGATTTTGCATATTATTGCTCATGAAATGTATTTATTTTATTTATTTATTATTTATTTATGTCCATCAATCATGTATTAGAATACAGATACATGTATAAACATGATTATGAATACAAGAGATGGATACTAATAAAAGAGAATATTAGTACAGGGACAGTAGGCATGCTGGTATGCTTATACATGCCCCTTAAAGACCTCTTAGGAATGGGGTGAGATCTAAAGTACCGTAGACTGTCTAAGGTTAAAGTTTTGGGGGTTTGGGGAAGAAACCACAGAGTCAGATTGTGTGCATTTCAGGAACTGACAATCCGATTAGAGATCTGGAAAGTGATATGATTTGTTTTGTTTTTTCATTTCATTCCATTTCACTGTATTATTCAATTTTTCAGTACCCATAGTCCAACATAGGACTCTGTAATTACTTACTTACTTACTTACTTACTTACTTACTTACTTACTTACTTACTTACTTACTTACTTACTTACTTACTTACTTATTTACCTATTTACTTACTTATTTACTTATTTACTTACTTACTTACTTACTCACTCACTCACTCACTCACTCACTCACTCACTCACTCACTCACTCATTCATTCATTCATTCATTCATTCTTTCATTCACCCACAATCCGGGTCCTCATTTTACCCACCTCGGAAGGATGGAAGGCTGAATCAACCTTGAGCCGGTGATGAAATTTGAACTGCTGACCTGCAGATCTAGCAGTCAGCTTTAGTGTCCTGCAGTACTGCACTCTACCCACTGCGCCACCGCTGCTCATTTTCTTGTATGGTGTACAACCTACATAATAATATCTAGGTAAATATACTTATTATACTGTACATCTACCTTACAGGGAAGAGGTGTTCTTTCAGGCTTGCAGAGGTGATGTCAGCATTGTCAGGAAATCCAGACAAGAAGCACATTGAGGAGTATTTACTACATTTTTATTGCAAGTTACATCAACAGAATCTTGAGTGTCTGAAAGTACATACCTTCCTCTTGACCTTTAAAGTTCAAGAAATTTGGAGTGTCTTTTCTGAGACATTTGTCATGCTCCCATTTCTTTTGTAGGTTTATCTATCTCTTATCTGACCATTGCCTAGTCTGAAGCTCTTGTTCCTGTGTCGCAAGATAATTCTGGTTTACTATTACAGTAAATCAAGAGAATGTCAGAGAAACATTGAAATAAAGCAATGTTGAGTTTAGCTGAGGAACAATGATGTCTACTGTTAAATCAGAGGCTGGATGGATTCTTCACCTGTGAGTGTAGTGGCTAGGTTGTAGATTGCTGGACCACAGTAATGGAGGAATATAGCTCGTTTTCTGTTTTCCGATGCGTCGTCTAGATTTCTCACTTGGAGGAAGATGCGAAATTTGGACCTGTATGCTGTCCACGTGTCCTTGTAGGGGTTGAAGAAGGGCAATGCGTGCGGCATTGCTGAAGCCATCTCTGGAATGCGAAGTCACGAATCCCTCGTCGTCACTGTTAAATCAGAGGCTGGAGGCCAATGAAGAGGATAACAGCTCTTTATTTAATAATCAGGAACATCTAAAGTGACCAGCTCGCAGGCAGGTAGCGACTTAAAAAACAAGCGGCCAAAACCGCACCTTATATACATTATTACTAGCGCAGGGATTGGTGACAATGTTTCAAGACTTCGCGCTAGAGCTTCCTATTGGTTGAGCCCGGAGGCTCCTTATTGGTCGCACCCAGGCTTCCCATTGGTTGCGCTAGCAGGCTTCTTATTGGTCACCCTGCTCCAATTAGCGATCACATTTATTCTAACAACTTGCAAACGTAACATCTACCATGGATTTATTTGGGCTTATATTTGCTTTAGTGCAGTAGTCCCCAATTCCTGAGCCACAGCCCACTACTGGGTTGAGGCCTATTTGGAACTAGGCCACGAAAGTTAACTGTAGGATTTCTTTAGAAAATGCAAGGAGGCATTTTTTAGGTTGTCAGCAGAGATTATCAATAGAATCATTATTTCAAGTTTCCTGTTCCCTGGCTATAGAAACAGATAATTCTTGATGAGAATTAATTGTCAAAAACCTGACAGAAAAATGGGCTTTTCTGTTGAGGATGAAACCAGTGGACTATAAAATTCATCCAGATTTACACCTCTGTCTGAAAGCCATTTACAATTTTAGGGCTGGTAATGACTATGAAATTGAGACTGTGAAGAAAAGTTGAGAGTTCAACTCTAGGTAACCGCAGTTGTTTTTCTCTCAGGGTGAAAAAGAACATATCTGCTGGAAACTCCATATAGGCATCAGTAACACGTAGCTCCACTCAGCCACCCAGATTCTACCCTGAATCAAGAGATTATAAGGTCATAAAAAGAAGAAAAATGTGATAGATTAATTAGGTTATTTTTTTCACTCAGTAGCTTCCAGTTGACCGAATGGGAATGACTGTCTTTTTATGGTTTGTTTTTTTTGGGGGGGGATGGTAGTTTATAAATATAAATTAATTGGATTTAGACATTATATATTTTTCTGTTATATGTTGTATAAGTCCAATCAATCAATCAATTATTTCAAATCAAAAGTATTCTGCTGCACGAATCCCAGCGACCGATTAGGTCCCACAGAGTGGGCCTTCTCCGGGTCCCGTCAACTAAACAATGTCAGTTGGCGGGCCCCAGGGGAAGAGCCTTCTCTGTGGTGGCCCCGACTCTCTGGAACCAGCTCCCCCCAGAGATTAGAACTGCCCCTACCCTCCTTGCCTTTCATAAACTCCTCAAACCCCACCTTTATCGTCAGGCATGGGGGAACTGAGATATCTCCCCCGGGCCTATACAATTTATGTATGGTATGTTTGTATGTATGTCTGCTTAATAATGTTTTTTTAAAAAATATTTTAAATTGTAAATTATTAGATTTGTCATGAACTGTTTTATTGTGTTGTGAGCCGCCCCGAGTCTACGGAGAGGGGCAGCATACAAATCTAATAAATACATAAATAATAAATAAATTAAAACTGATCATAATGGCAAGACAAGTCATTCCTGCTACTATTTTATATACCAATCTGGAAACTCTTTTCCCGCCCTCTAAACCTAGAATCACAATGCAGACATTGCTATCATGTGGATTTCATGCCCAGGTGGTTCATAAATTCTGAGGAACCTAACGCTTCATATTTCAAACCTGATTACAACTAAATAGTGAGGGAACACAGCAAGAAGTTTGCATCAATGTGGTAATGAATCAAACCTGTCACCTATCAAGATATACTATCTGAACTTTGGATCTTGACTGATTATTTTATTACCTGTCTTCCAGAGTGATGAAGTCATTAAGTTGAACATATTGTTAACATTGGACACCAAAAAGTCAACAGGTAATTCATTTGAGCGCTTACGCCAAACACTGTATATTTCAAATTGAATGTGTTTGGTGTAGACAATATAGGATACTTACATTAAATATTTGTTCTTGTCCCATATTTCAACTATTAGAATGGTTCTTCTCATGGTTGTATTTTATTATTTATTCATTTTGCAGTACAAGTAGTCCTCAACTTGCAACCATTTATTTAGTGGCTGTTCAAAGTTACAATGGTGCTGAAAAAAGTGATTTATGACAGGTTTTCAAACTTAGAGCTATTGCTGTGTCCCCGCCCCCAGTCATGTGATTGGACACTTGGTAACGGGCATGTATTTGACATTGGTATTGTCCTGGGATCATGTGATTGCCATTTGAATTCAACAAGTAAAGATGTCTATTTGCCTATTTGCCGATGACTCTAAAGTGTGCAATAGGGTTGATATTTCTGGAGGCGTCTGTAATATGGTAAATGATTTAGCTTTACTAGATAAATGGTCAAAGCAATGGAAACTGCAGTTTAATGTTTCCAAATGTAAAATAATGCACTTGGGGAAAAGGAATCCTCAATCTGAGTATTGTATTGGCAGTTCTGTGTTAGCCAGAAGAATACTTCAGAAGAAAAGGATTTAGGGGTAGTGATTTCTGACAGTCTCAAAATGGGTGAACAGTGCAGTCAGGCGGTAGGGAAAGCAAGTAGGATGCTTGGCTGCATAGCTAGAGGTATAACAAGCAGGAAGAGGGAGATTATGATACCGCTATATAGAATGCTGGTGAGACCACATTTGGAATACTGTGTTCAGTTCTGGAGACCTCACCTACAAAAAGATATTGACAAAATTGAACGGGTCCAAAGACGGGCTACAAGAATGGTGGAAGGTCTTAAGCATAAAACGTATCAGGAAAGACTTAATGAACTCAGTATGTATAGTCTGGAGGACAGAAGGAAAAGGGGGGACATGATCGAAACATTTAAATATATTAAAGGATTAAATAAGGTCCAGGAGGGAAGTGTTTTTAATAGGAAAGCGAACACAAGAACAAGGGGACACAATCTGAAGTTAGTTGGGGGAAAGATCAAAAGCAACATGAGAAAACATTATTTTACTGAAAGAGTAGTAGATCCTTGGAACAAACTTCCAGCAGATGTGGTAGATAAATCCACAGTAACTGAATTTAAACATGCCTGGGATAAACATATATCCATCCTAAGATAAAATACAAAAATAGTATAAGGGCAGACTAGATGGACCATGAGGTCCTTTTCTGCCATCAGACTTCTATGTTTCTATGTTTCTATTATGGAGAAAGCCAGATATATTTAATGAGCAGATGATCCAATTAACAACTGCAGTTATGGATTAACACATGTGGCAAAAAAAGAGCAAACTGCTTTCCTTAGCAATGGAAACTTGAGGTTTATATTTAAATGACAGTCAAGGACTACCTGTTTTGGTAGCTTGCCCAATCTAAAACTTGTGAGTGTCTGTGGAGATTTTCAGTGATCCAGGTTCATGGTTGTCCAAAAGGTGCTTTTTCAAGAGGCAACTAGACTTCCTTGGTTTTTCTTTGAAGAAGTTTTATTTCTCATCCTTTGGAGCAGAAGAAGCTTCTTGGATGAGAAGTGAAACTAAACCAGAAAGTCTAATTTACCTCTTAAAAAAGCACCTTTGGGATATCTAGGTCATTGTTGTCCCAAAGGTGCTTTTCAAAAGACAACAGGACTTTGTTGGGTTTTTTATTTTCTTGAAAACATTTAACTTCTTATCCAAGAAGCTTCTTGGCTTAGAGGTAAAACATTTTATGAACTCAAAAAGCTTCCATAGAGGAAGCTTGCTGTACAAGAAATGGAATATTTTCAAGAAAAAAAATTAGGAAAGCCAGTTGCCTTTTGGAAAAAAAAAATACCTTTGGGAGAAAAAATGGGAATGTTTTTTACTTCACAGATATAACACCATAATATAGGCAATTCTTAATTAATTAAGAATGCTTCCAATCTCTCTCTCTCTCTTTTCCTTTAGATTACCTCCCTATGAGAAACACATTGCCTAGTGGTTTATGTGCCTGGGCACATAGTTTTACACTAAATTAAGCAACACAATATCATCTTCTTTATTTTTGATGTTATAGATTTATTTTGGCCACAATCCCCTTGCTCCCAAATTTTAAATAGTAAGTGTCATCCCCAAACCCCCAACACTTTACCCTTAGATTATCTACGGTTGACCTATCCAGATTCCTAAGAGGTCAGTAAGGGGCGAGTACAAGTGCACTAGAGTGCCTTCTGTCCCCTGTCCTATTGCTCTACTATATCTCCTATACCTTTCTTCTATTCCTATATCTCTTCTTCTATTCTTTCATTGATATGTTCTATTACTTTATCTTCTTTTCTATTATTTCTTAGATATATTTTACTATGAGTATCTCCTCTATAACCTTCATCATGCATTTTACTATGTGGATATAGATATATACCCACTAAAACCCTCATTGTGTATTGGACAAAATAAAAAAATAAAATATTCCTGATTCTCTGGAGAAGTTCTTACGTCACAGCCATCTCTTCTTCAACCCAGGAAGGCTATGAAAAAATGAAGAAGAGGAAGTACAAAGAGGAAGTACAAAACATTGTATGGTAATTCAAACAATTGTTTGGAATTATGATATTAAAAATAACCTGGTTAAATACAATAAGAGGAAGCACACAGATATAATTAATTCATCATTAAGTCTGAGGCAAGAAAAGTTGATGATTCAAAATGAAATTTATTTGAAAAATTCAGAAATGGGTAAAAGTTTGTGTACACTTGAATGAAATGAAGCAGGAGGGGTCCTTGGTGCTCTCTCAGCTTAGTTGTTTTCTTGAAGATGTAAAGACAACACAACACACACACATTTCTGAGACATGAATAGAACTGGGATTATATTAAATTCTTCTATAATTCTATTTTAGATGGCAACAATATTTCCAGGAACCTGATACCTACCCAACCAGGAATACTAGAGTTCATCTATTAGAGTTCATTTCTAATTCAGTGTTTCTGTAGGAGAGAAAAAGAATTAAAATATCCAAAACATCAATAAATTACATCTTTTTAAAATCAAGAAATAATATTTTGGGATTTATTTCATTGCAATAATATATATATAAAGTTTGATTGAATGATTGCGTTGGTGGAGATGCATTGAAATTAAATATGTGTATCTATAATAACCAACAGCTGTTCCATTTAGAGAAAACGTTATTAAGTGCAATAGGATTTTAACAAATTATGAATTAAAAATGGCTACCTTTCACTAATTTATAAAGGAAGCCAATTTAGGCACAATTTCCTTATTATTTAGAGCTCTTTTTCAGTTTTCACTAGCCGTAGTTCACCTTTTGGGTGCAATCGAACAAAGACAAAATATTAAGAATATTATTTAAAAACGAAGTGATAAAAATGACCCCCAGCTGTATAATTTGCTCATAGAAATGACTTAGTGCCTATTTGAAAGGCTCAGCAAAGAAAAGAAGTCATTATTTATATAAGGGAATTCATCTGTGGATTGAGATTCTTGTCATTTAATTTATTCAATTACCCTGTAGTTCAGAATCTCTTGTTCCAGTTAATTAATGAAACAACACGTTCAAGATCTGAATCAGCATCTTTCGGTGCAAAAGGAGAAATGTGTGACACCTTGCGAGCAACATAGAAATAACTATGTCCCTGATGAGGGAACTTCGGTTAGAAAGAAGACGAAGATGAGGAGATGCTATCTTTTCCCACAGTTACATTTCACTGCAGCTGTCCTGAATACTGAAACTGCTGCGGTGGTCCTTCCGGAATGAAGGACTGCAATCTTGTAGTAAGTAACGGTTCTTTATTAAACAGGAAGTAACAGTTTACAGAACTAAACAAGACAAACATGGCCGTGCCTGGCAGCTATATATATACCGGGCTGCCAGGCTGAGCCAACCAATCACCTTGCAGTATTTTCCCGCCCAAGGACTATGGGGCGGGTACAAGGCCTAACTGTCCTCTGGACACAACACCTCCCTTCAATTTGCATTGCAGCAGAATAGCCTAAATGTGCTTTTTTTTCAGGAGGCAATTGGACTTTCTTTATTTTCCTTTTGAGGACAATTCACCTTTCATCCAAGAAGCTTCTTCAGCTCTGACAAGACAATGGGAAAGAGCGGAAGAAGCTTCTTGAATCAGAAGTGAAACATCTTCAAAAGAAAAAGAAAACAAGAAAGTCCAGTTGACTCCTGGAAAAAGCAGCTTTGGGACAACCATGACCTGGATGACTGAGAATCAATCTGTATAGTCTGGAGGAAAAGGGGGGACATGATCGAAACATTTAAATATATTAAAGGGTTAAATAAGGTCCAGGAGGGAAGTGTTTTTAATAGGAAAGTGAACACAAGAACAAGGGGACACAATCTGAAGTTAGTTGGGGGAAAGATCAAAGGCAACATGAGAAAATATTATTTTACTGAAAGAGTAGTAGATCCTTGGAACAAACTTCCAGCAGACGTGGAAGATAAATCCACAGTAACTGAATTTAAACATGCCTGGGATAAACATATATCCATCTGAAGGTAAAATACAGAAAATAGTATAAGGGCAGACTAGATGGACCATGAGGTCTTTTTCTGCCGTCAGACTTCTATGTTTCTAATCTCTACAGACATTGCAGATAAATTGCAATTGCATTATTTATGTCATGCCAAAAATCAGCTTAGGAAAAATAATAAGAGAGACAGAATGAATAAAGACAATATCAGTGGTATACATAAGTGTGTCCAGGAAACATTCCAAGTATAAGGCCACACTTGGTAAGACCACACTTGGAATACTACATTCAGTTTTGGTCACCACGATGCAAAAAGGATATGGAGACTCTAGAAAAAGTGCAAAGTGATTAGGGGACTGGAGGCTAAACCATATGAGGAATGGTTGCAGGAACTAGGCATGGCTAGTTTAATGAAAAGAAGGACCAGGGGGGACATGATAGCAGTCTTCCAATATCTCAGGGGTTGCCACAAAGAAGAAGGAGTCAACCTATTCTCCTAAGCACCTGAGGGTAGAACAAGAACCAATGAATGGAAACTAAACAAGGAGAGAAGTAATTTAAAAATAACTGTCCTGGCAGTCAGAACAGTTAATCAGTGGAACATCTTGCCTCCAGAAGTTCTGAATGCGCCAACAATGGAAGATTTTAAGTTGGATAACCATCTGTCTGAGGTAGTGTAGGGTTTCCTGTATAAGCAAGGGATTTGACTAGAAGACCTCCAAGGTCCCTTCCCTTCTGTTGTTGTTGTTGTTGTTGTTGTTATTATTATTATTATTATTATTATTATTATTATTATTATTATACAAAGTGGAAGTTACACTCTGCAACTTCAAAAATACCATTATTCTAAAAAATTGATTCCTTTCTTGAACACTAATTCAACATTCTAAGGTAAGTGGAGATGGAAGGATGAGAGTTCATATGAATGAGACTAGCTGACAACTCCTGGAAGCTTATCTGTCATTTGTTTCAGAACCTGATTCAGGATATCTACATCCTAGGTATTTTTAGCATAAAACTTGACAAAACGTTTAATCCAAGAAAATGGTTACCCAACATATTGACAGTTACAGAGCTATTGCTATAACATAATAGAACAGCCTTGAAGATAACTAGAAAGCGAATTGCAAGTCTTTCTGACTGTAATCTGTTAGAATCAATTAAAAACAGAGAGACCAGTTCATCTGTCTAGACTTTTCCTTTTCCCCCCAATCTTAGAAAAGGTGGCATTTGTCTCCTAAAGAGAAGATAAGGATGACAAGCAGGGAGGATGAGCTCAGTTACACTGGTGATGAGTAAACTATTGGAAGACATCAAGTAAGGAATAGATACCTGTGTTTCCCTGAAAACAAGACCGTCTTATATATATTTTTGCCACCCAAAAAAGGAACCAGGTCTTATTTTCAGGGACCTGTCGTCCATTGACTCACCTTACTTACGTAAGTCATCCCCCAGCCTCCTCTTCATTGTCATAGGTCTTCAGGAACTTCTTCGGCCATTAAGGCCTTTAGGAAAGCCTCTACAACCAATAATACAAGTGCTAAAGCCCACTGCAACAATATCGCCAAAAAAGCTTCTAGAGTTGTTATCCTGATCCTACGCAGCTTCTGCTCAGGCAATCTCACACTACTCACAAGAGCCTACAAAACTTTTGCCAGACCCATCCTAGACTACTGCTCATCTGTCTGGAACCCATACCACATCTCAGACATCAACACCCTTGAAAATGTCCAAAGATATTTCACCAGAAGAGCCCTTCACTCCTCCACTTGAAACAGAATATCCTACGAAAATAGACTAACAATCCTGGGCCTAGAAAGCCTAGAACTATGGTGCCTAAAGCACGATTTGAGTATTGCCCACAAGATCATATGCTGCAATGTCCTACCGGTCAATGACTACTTCAGCTTCAACCGCAACAACACAAGAGCACGCAAGAGATTCAAACTTAATACGAACCGCTCCAAACTTGACTGTAAAAAATATGATTTCAACAACAGTTATCGAAGCGTGGAACTCATTACCGGACTCAATTGTGTCAACCCCGAATCCCCAACATTTCTCCCTTAGACTCTCCATGATTGACCTCTCCAGGTTCCTAAGAGGCCAGTAAGGGGCGTACATAAGTGCACTGGTGTGCCTTTCATTCCCTGTCCAATTGTCTTTCCTTTCTCTCACTTATCGTATATATTTTCTTTCTTTCTTTCTTTCTTTCTTTCTTTCTTTCTTTCTTTCTTTCTTTCTTCCTCTCCTCTAGGTTCACTTTACCCTTATATATAATACTACATGTCTATTTTTCTTCCTATGTATTTGTGTATTGGATAAATAAATAAATAAATAAATGAATAAACAAACAAACAAACAAACAAACAAACAAACAAACAAAGAAACAAACAATAGACCTCCAGATTGACCCAGAGCTCTGTTATTGGCTACAGGAGCTACATTAGCTGCAAAAGAAATGTGCCATGGTGTGCAACCTGGCCGGAACTATGTGAAGTAAGTAATAGGGCAGTTCTACCTCACCCATAAACCCCACCCTAGCTTAATTTTTACTCATGCAACCTGGAGTATGTGGGATCTTAATTACAGCTTATGGGGAGGTGTTAGGGCTTATATTGGGTGCATATGTAAAAATCAAGCTAGGACTTACTTCCTGGTTATTGAAACGGATGTTGGTTATTGAAACGGATGTCCATGTGCCGCCGCCTCTATGTTGCTTGAGGCAGGCAGGATTCCCTTGAGTACCATTTGTTGGGGGGGGTCAGGGGAAAGGGAGGGTCTTGCCTTCTCTTTCTGCTCATGATCCCCATGGACAATTGGTGGGCCACTATGTGACACAGAATGCTGGACTCATTGGGCTTTGGCCTGATTCAGCATGGCTCTTCTTACGTTCTATGTTCTGAGTGGATTGTACTTTTGGGGAAACACGATTATGGATTATTATAGTTGCTATATAGGGGTGTCAAAATCAAGGCCTTGAGGGCCATATCCAGCCCATGGGGTGCTTATATCTGGCCCATGGGCCCACCCTGGAAACGGACCAGCCTGCAGTGCCTCTGACAGCAAAAATGTAGCTTGGGAGGGGCAGGCACAGCCAACTGAGCTCTGTTTTCATTTGCAACGGCCTCCTGCAGCCTTCTATCAACAAAAACAGAACTGGGAGGAGCCCAATGCAATCCTTCCGGCAGGGGTAAATTCCTATTACCGCTGCTATCGGTGTGCTGCATGCGCAGCTTTGGTTAGCCTGTGTGCATATGTGTGCATCTCAGCATGCTTTTCCTTCTGTGCATGCACAGGAAGCAAAATCGTGTGAGGGGATGCGCACAAGAGAGATCTTGGTGATTCTTTTTTCTTCCACGCATGCGCGGAAGCAAAAACACTCTAGGACATGTGCACATGCATGCAAGATAACCGAAGCTGTGCATGCAGCACAGCAATTGCTACTGATGTGGCATACTTTACTGCACCGTAGCAATCCACTACTGCCATACAGGCTCTGTTTTCAGCCACGACAGCCTCCGGCAGCCTTCTGCCAGTGAAAACAGGGCCTGAGTGATTTCACTGGCAGAGGGCTGTTGGCCAAAAATGGAGCCTTGATGAGTGATGTCAAGCTGGCCATGCCCACACTGGCCATGCCCCTGAAAATATTTATGTAACTATCCTCCCTTCCTCCCCCCTCTCTCTCCCTCCCTCCCTCACCCCCTCTCTCTCTCACACACACACTATGAAACTAGACTTACAATCCTGGGTCTAGAAAGCTTAGAACTAAGACGCCTCAAACATGATTGCCCACAAGATCATATGCTGCAACGTCCTGCCTGTCAAAGACTACTTCAGATTCAACCACAACAACACAAGAGCCCACAACAGATACAAGCTTAATATTAACCGCTCCAAACTTGGCTGTAAAAAATACGACTTTAGTAATTGAGTTGTCAAAGCGTGGAATTCACTACTGGACTCTGTAGTATCATCCCCTAACCCCCAACCCTCAGACTATCCATGGTTGATCTCACCAAGTTCCTAAGAGGTCAGTAAGAGGTCAGTAAGTGCACGAGAGTGCCTACCGTCCCCTGTCCTATTGTCTCTCCTATATCTCTCTTCTCTTCTCTTCTATACCTATATCTTTTTCTGCTATTCTCTCATAGTTATATTTCACTCCTTTATTTTCTCCTCTATTCCCCCTTTAGTACATTCTACCTGATTATATCCTCTATAACTTTCATTGTGTATTATTGTGTATTGGACAAAACAAACAAATAAATAAATAAATGGTCCCCCGAGGTCAAAGCTATGCTATAAATCAACAATTACCTGATGGCAGATAATAAATCTATGGTCCTTTAAATCATTTCAGAAATAAAGAGTAACAAACTGTGATGTCATTTAAGAATTAAACATATAAATTGCTAATATAAAGTCATTCAGTCATTTTATTTTGGTCATTGACCAGTAAAAGAAAACTTTTTGGGGGAAAGAAATCACATTTAATCCGCCAAACAACCATGCAAACCTGTACAATGCAGAAATTGACTAGAATAAAACAAGCTATAAAATCATATAACAATGCAAGTAAAATTGTAGGTTCAGGTTTAAGAATTTTGGACATAAAAATTAATATAGTAAGGCATTATTCATTGACTAAGGCAATTAAATGATTATTGAGAATAATGGCATCGTAAAATTACTGAACTAAGGTAGAGAGGGCTTACAATGGTAAAATTCAATGGAAAATGTAATTAATATTAATATAAAGCAAGCAATTTTTACCATAAACACACAAAAAGCAAGACTAAGAATTTGATAGCCTGCACGATTTTTTCAGGTTATTTTTTTAAAAAATTATGATCTGTAAAGACTGTTATTTCCTATATCAAGTGATGTTTAGTGAGTTCTTTGTGTTTGTTTTTTCAACAGATCATCTCCAATTTGTGTTGCCACAAAGAAATAAAAATCAGCCAACTCAATAGGAAAAACAAGGCAAAACTAACAACAACAACACATACAATTCACTGAAATGTTCCCAGCAGATTTGCCAGTACAGTAGTACCTCTAGATACGAGCTGCTCCACATGTGAGTATTCCAAGTTACGAGCCACGACGGGAGCAAAATTTCTGTTCCACACCCGAGCTCAAATTCGGGATACGAGCCGAGCTTCCACTAGGTGGCGCAAGAATCCTTGCTTCTGTTTATCTCCGCAGGGGGGGAAACAAAGTGTAAAGCCATTTGTTCCAGATACGAGTTGATCGACATATGAGCTCCGTTCTGGAATGAATTAAACTCGTAGCTAGAGGTACTACTGTATTCTGTTCTCAATTTTAAAGGCAGCATTGGCAATTTTGATATACCTGAACTTCAGTTTCCAGAATTCTTGGAATTGAAACTCAAACATCTTAAAGTCACCAATATTGAAAAACACCGGTCTAGAAATATAAATCTCTATCCAGTATAGCATGTGCACACAAAAGATAAGATCCAGGAGAAAGATGGCTGGTTTCATTTCTTGGATCTGCCACCTGCCAAAACATAAGGTATTGTAAACAATGACAGAAAGAAAGCATAATGGGAAAATTTGATTAGATATTAAAATATGGCTCACTTTTTATTGTTAACTGAATTACTGGACCCTGTGTTTGCATAATTCAAAAAGAAATATTCATTTAATCAATGCATGTGGGAATTGTTTTTTTACTTTGCAGTAAACTCAAACGTTCATTTGAGTTTTCAAGATTCCTGTCACAACAATCTAAGTGAATCCTCCTGGTTAACCATTAAGATTTTTGTCAAACAATCTTAAAATAAATGTAAATGAAGCAAAAAGCGAAAGCATATATTTTGACAAACATTCATGGTGTTTGAAGGTTGGTAAATACCATGATATACTAGTTGTTATTTCTTCTTGTTGTTGTTCTTCTTGTTGTTGTTGTTCTTCTTCTTGTTCTTCTTCTTGTTCTTCTTCTTGTTCTTCTTCTTGTTCTTCTTGTTCTTCTTGTTCTTCTTGTTCTTCTTGTTCTTCTTGTTCTTCTTGTTCTTCTTGTTCTTCTTGTTCTTCTTGTTCTTCTTGCTCTTCTTGCTCTTCTTGTTCTTCTTGTTCTTCTTGTTCTTCTTGTTCTTCTTGTTCTTCTTCTTGTTCTTCTTCTTGTTCTTCTTGTTCTTCTTCTTCTACTACTACTTCTTCTTCTTCTCCTTCTCCCTCTTCTTCTCTTTCTCCTCCTCCTCCTGTTTCTGTTCCTCCTCCTCCTCCTCCTCCTCCTCCTCCTCCTGTTCCTCCTCCTCCCCCCTCCTCCTTTTATTTGGTTTGAGTATCCATCAAATCATTAGAATCAGAAGACACTGGTCGAGTTATATGGATTACCACAGTTAATAGAATCCAACAACAGTGCATCAGAACTGCAAGCCACGCTTATATTTAACACTCCCAAATGTATGAATTATCTGTGAAAACAACCGTAGATTTCTGTGCTTCTTCCATTTATTTGATTCCTAGATTATTTTCAGGAGTTTAGCCTCAGGCTGCTGCTATAAGCAAGATAAACTGACATAATAGTGATTGAAATCAATGGGACGTGATGCTAAATAAATATATTTTGCACTTGGATACTTTAGGTTCCACATCATTCTTAAGTGACTATTTCATTGGTTTAAGGAGAGCATGCTAATGAAGGTGTGTAGTGGTGGGAATCAAAAGGTCTTGCTACTTGTTCTGTGGGTGTGGCTTGTGGTTGTGGTGTGGCTTGGTGAGCATGGCTCGAGGGGAAGGATACTGCAAAATCTCAATTTTTTCTCTATTACTGCAAAATCTCCATTTCTTCTCTATTACTGCAAAGTCCCCATTTCCTCCTGATCAGCTGGGATTTGGGAGGCAGAGAAGGGTAGGGGCCACTCAGAGATTCTCTGAACTACTCAAAATTTTCATTAGCAGTTCTCCAAATTACTTAATATTTCTGTTACCGGTTCTCCAGAACTGGTCAGAACCTATTGAAACCCACCTCTGAAGGCGTGGGATATATGTAATCATAGGTGGTCAAACACTCCCATCTTATTTATTTATTTATTTATTCATTCATTCATTCATTCATTCATTCATTCATTCATTCATTCATTTATTTATTGTCCAATGCACAATAATACACAATGAAGGCTATAGAGGTTATTCTCGAGTAAAATGTATTAGAAAACAAATAGAAGTGAAAATTTAGGAAGAGAATATATCAATTAGAGAATAGAAGGATATTATGAGAGTAATATAAGAATGGAATAGAAGAATAGTAGATACGATATATAATATATAGGGGAGACACTAGGACAGGAGACGAGAGGCTATGTCTTCTGCAGGGCTCCGGTGCTTAAACATCTATCTATCTATTTATTTTATTTATTTATTTTGTCCAATACACAATGAGGGTTTTAGTGGGTATATATCTATATACACATAGTAAAATACATGATGAAGGTTATAAAGGAGATACTCATAGTAAAATATATCTAAGAAATAATAAAAAAGAAGGTATAGTAATAGAACATATCAATGAAAGAATAGAAGAAGAGATATAGGAATAGAAGAAAGGTATAGGAGATATAGGAGAGCAATAGGACAGGGGAGGGAAGGCACTCTAGTGCACTTGTACTCACCCCTTACTGACCTCTTAGGAATCTGGATAGGTCAACAGTAGATAATCTAAGGGTAAAGTGTTGGGGGTTTGGGGATGACACTATGGAGTCCGATAATGTTAAAATGTTAAAATGTTATTGGGATTACTAACTGAAACTTATTTCTTAGTATACAAGAATCATAAAGGTATCATGTCTTCAAAACAAAACACCCGGAATGATTAGAACCTGCTGTTCTGTTCGGGTCGTATGTGACCCGAAGCCAAGTTTGAGTCCCTGTAAAAATTTTTCCCTGCATATCTGAAACTTGAAATTTCATGCTGGTTCATCATTTCAGGGGTTCTCTCTATGAGAATTTTTTTGGGGGGTGGGGGGCTTAGTTTTTGCTGGGCAAAAAAAGTTACAAATCTTATGTTCCTGGGTCACCCTGACCCGGACCGAAAACTCTTCATTTGCAGTGCTTATGTTTGGTCTTTTTGAAAGCTTTTTTCACTTGGAAAGTAGTCTGAACATTTCTGCACACAATGATATGAAAATTGAAATGAAAAAAGTAAATCTTATTGGTTTATTTTGCGGATATAATGCACGCCCCCCCCGTTTTTGTGAAAAAAATTTCAATTTATGGATAGTTTTGCTTGCAAAATGCATTCTATTTTACTAAAGTTGGTGTGGGATTGGTAGCTTGAACATTTCTGAATATAAGAAAAATATAAAGGAACTGAAAAAAATGATTCTTATTGGTTTTTTAACATCAGAAATAAGGCCTCCCCCCCCCTTGGCTGCTTGCAACCATTTTCACTTTTTATTTTTTTATGCTCCAAATCCGAAATATTCTTTAAAATCTTAGGCATTCATTTACTCAATTTAACAATGCTGATCATCAAAAAATATGGTGGCTAATTGTTTTCTGGGCAAAAAAAAATCATAACTTTGAATCTGTTTCTGTTCGTATGTGACCGGACCAAAAATATTTTTTTTAGGTACTTGAATTTGATCTTTTTGAAAACTTTTTCAACTGGAAAACTAGTTTGAACATTTATGAACATAATGATATGAAAATTGAACTGGAAAAATTGAGACTTATATTTTTATTTTGATCAAAAAGCCCCTCCCCCCATCCTTTTTTAATTTCGTGTCAATTTATATTTTTTAAGGCTACAAATCCCTAAGGAATTTTCCCCAAAAAGGTTTGATATACTAAATTGAACATTTCTGAATATAAGAAAAATATAAATGAACTGAAAAAAATGGTTCTTATTGGTTTATTTTTGCCACAAAAGGGCCACCCCCCCTCGGCCTTGCTGTTTGCCATTATTGTCACTGTTTATACATATTTGTCTAGAAATATTTGGAATATCCTTTTGAAAATCAACCACATTGTAGCCAGAGAACTAATTTTATGAAACAAATCCATTTTACTAAAAAAAAGTATGTAAGTTTGAAATTAACAGCATAATTTTTATATAAATTGAAATAATTGAGGCATACTTTATGTGCAAAATAAACCAATATGCATCAATTTTTCCAGTTCAATTTTCATATCATTATGTTCAGAAATGTTCAAGCTACCAATCCCACACCAACTTTAGTAAAATAGAATGTATTTTGCTAGCAAAACTATCCATAAAGTGAAGACTATTTAAAAAAAACGGGGGGGCGTGCATTTCATCAACAAAATAAACCAATATGCATCAATTTTTCCAGTTCAATTTTCATATCATTATGTTCAGAAATGTTCAAGCTACCAATCCCATACCAACTTTAGTAAAATAGAATGCATTTTGCAAGCAAAACTATCCATAAATTGAAAATAATTTCACAAAAACAGGGGGGGCGTGCATTATATCCGCAAAATAAACCAATAAGATTTACTTTTTTCATTTCAATTTTCATATCATTGTGTGCAGAAATGTTCAGACTACTTTCCAAGTGAAAAAAGCTTTCAAAAAGACCAAACATAAGCACTGCAAATGAAGAGTTTTCGGTCCGGGTCAGGGTGACCCGGGAACATAAGATTTGTTACTTTTCTTAAACAGAACAGCAGGGTTAAATCAGAACTTTTGCAAATCTTTGAGAGCAATCCAGAACTTTAAAAAGTGGTAGAAAATCCCTTTAAGGACTTTAAAAGGTGGTACAGTGATACCTTGTCTTACAAACTTAATTGGTTCCGGGACGAGGTTCTTAAGGTGAAAGATTTGTAAGACGAAACAATGTTTCCCATAGGAATCAATGGAAAAGCAATTAATGCGTGCCAGCCCAAAATTCACCCCTTTTGCCAGCTGAAGTGCTTGTTTTTGCGCTGCTGGGATTTCCCTGAGGTTCCCCTCCATGGGAAACCCCACCTCCGGACTTCTGTGTTTTTGCAATGCTGCAGGGGAATCCCAGCATCACAAAAACAAGCGCTTCGCTGGCAACGGAAGCCTGTAAGTGGGGTTTCCCAGCAAAGGAAGCATCAGTGAAATTGCAGCAGCTCAAAAACAGGTGCTTCACTGGCAACAGAAGTCCAAAGGCGGGGCATCCCAGCGGCGGCGGTGGGTTTGTAAGATGAAAATAGTTTGTAAGAAGAGGCAAAAAAATCTTAAACCCCAGGTTTGTATCTCGAAAAGTTTGTATGACGAGGGGTTTGTAAGACGAGGTATCACTGTACTTATTTCAGCTTATGGACATTTCTAATTATGTCAATTTAGACCTATATTGTTCTAATTATGTCAACTTCCAGATCCAGTCCTAAGAACCCCCTTTTCTTCATTTCAAATATATTAATCCAGATCAGTTGAAATATTTTGGTTCCTCAAGCAAAATATCAAGCAAAAATCCCTCCAGCAAAATATTAAAAGATGCTGTACTAATTATGTTAAAATAAATGAGAAGTAAGGAATAATATTTTTCATGCATTTTCTTTTCCATTTATTTCAATAGGAATAGTGCATTGTAGCTTATATTTATTCTACATCTCTCTAAATTTCATTGGACTTTTCTGATATTACATTAAGATTAAATCCTTGGGTTAAAATTCTTAATTATCTGAAACTGTCTCAATGCATTGAGAGGAGACTCCCGAATATATCTAAATCAAATATTTCTGAGTTTAACACTGTACTGTACTGTTAAAGTATTACATTTGCATTTTTATTCAGTCATAATTTTTACATTTACATTTTTACTTACTTTTTCTTTGCTTCTCTTGACTCAGTGGTCAATCATATTCTATTCTGAAATAAATAAATAAATAATTTTAACAAAAAAAAACCCCATAATCATTAGAATTGTAATTTATTAGGACTATGTACTAAAAATTTCAAACTCGCTGATTAATATATATTGTTTTTAATTGAAATATAATTGTTAATGCAGATACAAGAACTAAAAGCAGAAGTATGATAATGCTTCTGCTGAAGGCTGCTATTTCCATTCTTGTTACTATGGGAACAGAATTTGTTTTTTATTTTAAATAATAAAGAGCATAAAAGACCATGACTGTTTTCAGCTGAGATATCAAGAATATAATTACCCAGCTATCCATACTCTCTTAGTGTCCATTTTGTATGTATGTTTGTTTGTATGTATGTATGTATGTACTGTATGTATGTATGTATGTATGTATGTATGTATGTATGTATATATGTCAGAGATGGGTTTCTGCCAGTTTGGACTAGTTCTTTAGAATCGGTAGCATTCTTATGTATTATAGAATGCAGTTCATGATTAACACACCCTACGTATTTTATAAAATTTGTGCTTATTTGTTAATAATAATAGACATTGGGGATCAAAGACGACAGGGAAACTTTGCAAAATGGAAGCCAATGTTGTCAGTGTTCATGTGACCTGCATGAGCATATACCAAGGTGGACGGAATGCTGTTAGCTTCACACTGTTGTGGTACCTATTTGTGTTTCATGCTTTTCAATTGATAGGTTTGCAAAAGTTGGGGTAAGTAACAGAAGCTCACCTGATCAAGCGGCCCTCAGTTTTTGAACCATCCTAGCTGTTCTGGTTTCTGGTAGAAGTTTAGTAATTAAAAATAACTCTCATTAAATGCATCCTTTTATGAATAAAGCAACTCCGTTTATTTCTCTGCTCTCTTGTATTTCAACACCTTCCAGACATCACTTGGTCTGTTATCTCTCTCTCAGCCGCATTTCTCACATTCCTTTTCCTGCTTCACTTAGACAAGATTTATTTCCTAACTACATAGCTATAAAAAACCAGCAGCACTGACTAAATACAATACAAAATACTTTGGCTTACTTTAGCGTGGCGAAAAACCCCTCCATATTTCTTTTCAGCAACGTTGAAACTCTACCCTTCTTCTCCACTAGCCCCCTGGCGTGCCAATTACCTCACTACAATATTTAACCCATTCCTCTCCTTAATATCTTCTTCCAGACCTTTGCTCTCTACGTTTCTGAATCCTTCTGAATTTAGGATTAACCCAGCGGACGTCTGATTCTCCCTCACTAGATCCTGAACTCATAGCCCCATCCTGTGGCTGGCCTCCCACCTGTTCTACTACCTGTAACCCTGGGCCCCCCACTACTTCATAAACACTATCTGAATCCGAGTCCTCAATATATTCATCATCCTCCAACTGATCAGGAGTATGTACAACACTAGCTAAGCATCTTTAACCACTAAACCATCATCTCCAAGTCTTCGGAGAGGGACGGCATACAAATCTAATTAATAACAATAGCAATAGCAATAGCAATAGCAATAGCAATAGCAATAACAATAACAATAACTGTTATTATTGTTGTTATTATCATTATTATTATTATTATTATTATTATTATTATTATTATTATTGTTATTCTTTGCACTATACGTTTCTTTTTTTTTTCTCTTTAAAATTTGCTCTCCATGTGTGCTAACACAGCTTCCAAATTATGGAAGCATCAGATTTTTCTCAGAGTCCTCAGTAGGATATGTTTTAAAAATAGAAGTTCCTGATGTGCTAACATTGCTTTTGTAAAATATGTATTGGTTTCTAACATAAGTCTGCTCTGAAATTTGCAAACACACCAAAAGGCATTTGGGACAGAACATTAGAGGTTTCAGAATAATAATAAGAAATATGCACGGCATTTTCCCTGAGGCACTTCACATAGTGTAGAGGGCACCTTTGGCAGCTAAGCAATGCTGTAATTGTTATAACGGGAACTTGCACATCTGGAGTTTGTACTGCAACAGCAGTCAAATCAGTATTACTTTCCAAGGACTTTAAGGCATAAATACATTTGGGTTCTGAAATATTATTTATTGGGAGGGATATGTCCCTATTTGCCAATTCTAGTCTCTGCATTATTTCAGAGAGAAGTACATTCATTGCAGGAAATATATTTACAGAGAGACTACATTTGTTGATAGAGTTTTCCCTGACAATTCTCCCAAATTCAATTTTATTGTATTCAATTCAGAGGAAGGTTTCAGCAGGTTCTGACCAGTTCTGAGAACCAGTAGTGGAAATTTTGAATAGTTTGGAGAACCGGTAAATACCATCTCTGACTGGCCCTTCCCCCATCTATTCACTGTATCCCGAGTCCCAACTGATCAGGAGGAAATTAAGATTTTTCAGTATCCTTCCCCTGCCATATCCACCAAGCCATGCCACACCCACCAAGCCACATCCACAGAACTGGTGGTAGTAAAAAAATTGAATCCCACCACTGATTCAGTTCCAGAATTTAATATAAATGATATCAAAAGGGCCAATATCACATTTCTAGAAGAACTACATCAGTCATGCTATGAAGTATAAAGCCTGCATGTTGCATGTTTTGAGTAAGAGCATTTCCTTGTTGATACTTTGAACCTTGCAGTCACCAGAGTTATCAGTTCTTTCCCCCATGAATATCTCCTTTTACTATTGCTACAAAATTGACCAGTATTCAACTGGTCAAAAAGGATGAACAATAGTGATGGGTGAACTAAACCCGCACAATTCGGGTCCGTACCAAATTTTGCAGTGTTCGGTATGCCGAACACAATTTTTTTTCAAACTTTGGGCAAAGTTCGGGGTCGTGTTTGGCATTTGGAGCTTTGACGTCACCGACAGGTTGCTAAGGACACCAAGGTGATCACTTTCTGGATTCCATGGAATCCATGAAGTGATCACCTTGGCATCCTTAGAAACCTGCTAGTGACGTCAAAGCTACGCCCCCGGAATCTCTTTGTGGGAGGGATTCCCTATTTGGGTTCAAGTTGGGGTTCGGTTTGGGCTCGGCCGAATTTTGCATAAAGTTCGGCCGAACTTGCTGAACACGAACACTGTTGGGTTCGCCCATCACTAATGAACAAAACTTTGTGTTCCATTGCCTTCATTCTTACAGCTATTTCTTGTCCCTTATTTTGCACTTTGCTTCAACTTCCTTCTCACCTTCATTTCATACTCTTATTTTCTTGTAGACTACAGTATAATATAAAAGGGTGATTTTGTGTTGCAGTGCTAAAACAGTTACTTAAACCCTTTTTAGGGAATAATGATGATGTGCAATGTGATGTTTTTCCCCCAAATGCATGGCCAGCATTACTTACCATGGGCTAAAGTTTGCGCCTGGAGCCAGAAAAACGTGGCTTCTGCTTGGCACAGCCAGCTCCAGGCTCTGATCTCGCCGATTGGTGATATCATTTGGTTTTGGCTGCACGCCAAGGCACGCACACTTATAGGTGACAGGGGGGGTCCCAAGCCCGCCCTATGAAAGGGGCGGCGACCAGGACCTCCTCTTTTTCCTCCCGGCCATCCTGAAATGAACATCCTCCCACCCTCCTCTATCTTACAGTGTGCCTAAATAGAGTCGCCTCGGGGCCAAATAGGATTTTTTTGCGGCCTCACCCATGGCTAGAGACGGGTTTTTTGCCTATTCCACACTGGTGTTATGGATGGACTGGTTAGGGGGTTTGGCGCTATTCTAGCCATATATTTGGTCAATTCGGCTTTCCCTCTGGTCACTGGGGTTGGCAGGTTACGGGCGGAAATGGGAAGTGGTAGCAACTGTGCGTTCTCCTTTTGGGCATCTTTTCAAAGATGATGGGCAGCTCTCGCCAGGAACTATAGGTTTGTGCGACCTCGGGGATTGGAGAGGGGATGCCCATGGGACTCACCTAATCCAATTTCCCAAAGGGGATTAGAGAGTGAGCTCCTCCCACACTCTTTAATGGCGTGGCTCGGATCCAGGTGAAATTGGCTACCTTCACCTGGTTCAGCAAGGAGTTATGCCCTATAGTTGCCAAGGAATATTTTATACGTAATTTTCTGCTCCATTAGTTTTAATGGCCTCTGCAGGTCCTTTTGTTTCATTTGTTTATAATGTTTAAAGTTACGTTATTTAAAGATACGTTAATTTAAATAAAGTGACCAAATTTAAATTCCAGCTCTTGTCTCCGTGTTGTTGTTTCGCTTCCGGTGCAACTAGATATAAAGGGATCAATACATATACAGAGTGGAGGCGAAACCTTCTAGGAATCTATTAGCAATTGCAATAGCACTTAGACTTATATACTGCTTTACAGTCCACTCTAGAGGGTCAGCATATTTCCCCCAATAATTTGATTCCTCATTTTACCCACCTCAGCAGGATGGAAGGCTGAGTCCACCTTGAGCCTGGTGAGATTTGAACTTCCAAATTGCAGGTATGCCCATGTTACACCAACACTCCACAGTCTGCATTGGTTGCTGATCAATTTCCGGTCACAATTCAAAGTGTTGGTTATGACCTATAAAGCCCTTCATGGCATCGGACCAGAATATCTCCGAGACCACCTTTTGCTGCATGAATCCCAGCGACTGATTAGGTCCCACAGAGTGGGCCTTCTCCGGGTCCCGTCAACTAAACAATGTCGGTTGGCGGGCCCCAGGGGAAGAGCCTTCTCTGTGGCAGCCCTGACTCTCTGGAACCAGCTCCCCCCAGAGATTAGAACTGCCCCTACCCTCCTTGCCTTTCGCAAACTCCTTAAAACCCACCTCTGTTGTCAGGCATGGGGGAATTGAAATTTCACTTCCCCCTAGGCTTATAGAATTTATACATGGTATGCTTGTATGTATGAGTGGTTCTTTAAATTGGGGTTTTTTAGATTGTTTTTAATATTAGATTTGTTTTCATTGTCTTTTCATTGTTGTTAGCCGCCCCGAGTCTTCGGAGAGGAGCGGCATACAAATCTAATAAATAGATAGATAGATAGATAGATAGATAGATAGATAGATAGATAGATAGATAGATAGACAGACAGACAGACAGACAGACAAACAAACAAACAAACTGGCAGTAAGCAGGCGTAACAGGCTGTACTGCACTCTAATCAATGCGCCACCATGGCTCACTTCCTACCCACCTCTAAAGTTTGAGACCGTTACTGAGGCTCAAAGCCAGTTTCCAAGCCCTGTTCGAAGGCCGAGAGGGTGGGGGCCAATGTCGTTTTCTAACACATTTGTGCCTGCAAGATTGATCCCTGAAATATATTTCATATTCTACTGAATCTAATTGTTCAACATTGATTTCGGATGCCCTTTTAAAGGGAGTTAGCAAACAAAATGGCATTTTCTGGAGCTTAACATTTCATTTTATATGCTAAGAGCACAATCCTCAAATGCTTAGCAGAAAGTCCTACTGAATTCAGAAGAATTTACTTTCAGGTAAATGAGCATAAGAGTACAGTTTGAATGAGTATAAACTCATATTGCAAGAACTGCTACTTATATGCCTAACATTTAATTAAAAAACTGGAGGGTGCTATTTAGCTACACAAATTTACTATAGATGAAAAGGCTAAATAAATAAAGTGTTGAATGGTTTGGGGAGGGAGAGAAAATGGTGCGACACAATTTGCCTGTGAATCACACCTATAAGTCAGACGCATTCTGTATTAATATTCATTAACTGCTTTTTGCTGTGTGATGTTGTTACAGTGTCTTCTAGGACTATTCCATCCCCTTTGTGAACATGATTAAAAGTGCTGCATCAAGCAAAGAATTTGCATAATACAAGTGTAAGCATATGGTATTCCAGAGAAAGGAAAAGTTAATCACCCCTTCTAAATGAGAAAACAACTTTGTATTTATTAGGCAAAAATTATGAAAAATGTTATTTTTCTTCCAGCTCTTCTGAGTATTTGTGTGTGTGTGTGTGTGTGAGAGAGAGAGAGAGAGAGAAAGAGAGAGAGAGTATGCATGCATACACAAACACACAAACACACACAATATATATATACTACCAAGAATATTTATACTTTGTTCACAGGCATGCAAAACATCCATGCGGTGTGAGATTACAGAAATATGGTCTGGATTAGCAGAATTTTTGACATGATATTTCTCAAGAATCTCCAGAATGATCAGTGTAACCATTGATTGTTTAACAGCATCAGCGGCTCTGTAATCAAATCCTAAGAGAAACTGAAAGTATCTAAATATTGGCATAATACCAGATTCATCATGGAATTTACTACATTCCTTTTTATGCCGATTTCTGCTTGAGGCAGCAACCTTGTCAACCAACATGAGCTGGATTTAATGGGCCCATAGAGCAACTACCAGAGGGCAGTTGGTCATTTAAAAAAAAAATCTATATGCAGACAAATATATTTTATATTATATTATATTATATTATATTATATTATATTATATTATATTATATTATTATATTATATTATATTATATTATATTATATTATATTATATTATATTATATTATATTATATTATATTATATTATATTATATTATATTATATTATATTATATTATATTATATTATATTATATTATATTATATTATATTATATTATATTATATTATATTATATTATATTATATTATATTATATTATATTATATTATATTATATTATATTATATTATATTATATTATATTATAATATTTATTAGATTTGTATGCCGCCCCTCTCCGAAGACTCGCCCACAAAGTAATGCACCACATTTTTTTCAACAATTATTTAATGAACACAATGAAACTTACACACAAGAAAGAATGATGTTTCTTCTACACTATTTTTCCACATAATCTCCATGGCCTTCTATGGCCTTCCTCCAGAGAGACAAAAGGGCATGTATGCCCTGTCAGTACCACTCCTTGTTGTGGTCGCAAAGCTATTTCTGCACTGTGCAAATCACCTCTTTGTCGTCCTCAAAATGTCTTTTGTGACTAAGCATACTTCTGTCGACTGCAGATTCTCCATAAACTGTACACAAATGTTTGTGAATGTTTCCAACAGTTTCTTTCTTCACATTGAGAAATTCAATGACTACATGCTGCTTGTAACGTACATCATTTGCAGACGCCATTTTGAAACACTGTTGCAGTTATGCTATTTAGCTGAAGAAATGCAAAATTCACACACACACTCCTGACAATTCAAATAATGTGTATCTAAAGTTTCGCATTCATACCATTACTGTAGGCTGAGAAAAAAATGGGGTGCATTCCTTTCTGGGCGACCCATGTATATATTTAAATAAAGATTATATATTTCTATCAGACAATCTCATATTTATCTGTTTGGGGGGTTGAGAGGATAACAATAGTAATAGCACTTAGACTTATATACAGCTTTACAGTGCTTTACAGCCCTCTCTAAGTATTTTACAGAATCATCATATTTCCCCAACAATCTGGGTCCTCATTTTACTGACCTCAGAATGGTGGAAGAGTGAGTCAACCTTGACCCTGGTGAGTTTTGAACTGCCAAATTGCATGCAATCCAGAGCCCACTGTAACAACATTGCCAAAAAGGCACTAAGAGTTATTAATTTAATCCTGTGTATCTTGTTCTCTGGTAATATTAATCTACTAACCAGAGCATACCAAACATTTGCTAGACCAATCTGAACAATTGTCTACTACCTCTGACTGACCTTGCCACCATCTATTCTCTGCCTCCTGAGTCATGCTGATGGAGGGGAAATTTGGATTTTGCAGTTTCCTTCCCCTGAGTGGGGTAGGGATGGAGATTGTACAATATCTTTCCCCTGCCATGCCCACCAAGCCACGCCCAGAGAACCGCAAAAAGAAAAGAAAAGAAAGGGAAAAAAAGAATCCCACCACGGCCTCCTGCAGCACTTTTTTGGCCAAAATGGGATGCAGAGCCCCCCCCCATCCTGTTTTGGTTGCGAGAAGCACCATGGGCCAATCCATTGTTTTTTCCAGGCTGACCCTGCGGGCAAAATTTAAACTCCCCTGCTTTAGTGTGACAGAATTTATGCCAATACAAACCTTAGCGAATAACAAGAGCCGGGGTGGCGCAGCAGGTAGAGTGCTGTACTGCAGGCCACTGAAGCTGACTGTAGATCTGAAAGTCAGCGGTTCAAATCTCATCACCGGCTCAAGGTTGACTCAGCCTTCCATCCTTCCGAGGTGGGTAAAATGAGGACCCGGATTGTGGGGGCAATAGCCTAGCTCTGTTAAAAAGTGCTATTGCTAACATGTTGTAAGCCGCCCTGAGTCTAAGGAGAAGGGTGGCATTAAAATCGAATAAATAAATAAATAAATGAATGGGAAGTTTCAAGATTCATATGAAAGGTTTGCTGATTCTAGGGGTGGGTGGGTGCCTCAAAATCGGTGATTCATTGACATGAAATAAGAATTACTCAGTTTAAACACTGTAATAATGTGCTACAGATGTTCTTTAAAGATAAGCAAATGTCCACAGAATCTCTATAATTTCTAAACATGTTTTGCACACAGGCTAAAATCAACCTACATCAACTTTCGTGCAAAAAATTATCCATGAAACACTTTCATCAAAGCCAGAGGTATGGGGGGAAAGCTTGAATTTAATGCTGCTAGCTATTGTGTTCACGTTTTTGTTCCCACTCAGATTAAGAACTGAGAACTCTACAATGATGACATTTAAAAGTTCATATTGTGCTTTGATCATGGCAAATGAAATCTTTTGAATAAAAAATAATTATTGTTTTTAAAAATCTGCCTTTGTAAACAATCCAGAGAACACAGTATTTAATAAAGCTTATCCGGCAGCTAACAAAAAGAGATTAAAGTGTTAAGAGTAAAGTATTATGTAACCTGGATATCCTGCAGACACAGGAAAAAATTCTACCACGGAATCATCAAAATTAAAGCAGTCTTTTTAAATTAAACAGTTTAAAGTACCAGTACTCTTAAAAAAACCCAAGTCCAATGCCAGTAGATGATGTGGATACCTTGTTTACATCTTGTAATTCACATCACTTGAGCAAGCTCTTTTCAATTACATGTCTGGAGGCTGATTCTGTCCACAGATCACTTGGAATACCCAATTTTCTTAGGCTGAAGGGCTATTAAATAAAACAGAGGGAGGAGGACTATGGCTCTTTTATGACTTGTAGAGTTCAACTCCCAGAATTCCTGGCTCAGAAATTTGAAATCCACAAGTACCGTGTTTCCCCGATAGTAAGGCAGTGTCTTACTATCTTTTTACCCCCAAAAGCCCCACTGTGTCTTACTTTGGGGGTAAGTCTTACATTGTCCCGGGCACCGGGGCCGGCTCGTCTTCGGGCGCGGGGACCTGCCGGAAAGGAGGCGGGCGAGGGAGGGCGCCTGACCGCGCCACTCACCTTTCGGCTGTGCTGATTCTGGCTGCTCATCTTGCAGGGAGCCCCCAATTCTTCTTCCCCGCGTGATGTGATGTGGGCCACCCCCTTCACCTGGTGCATGGGGCAGGGAGAGACCTCGACGTTCGGCGGGTTGCGGGGAGCATCCCCTCGCCGCTCCCGGCAATGTTTCTCGGCAGGGGAGGCCAACTCCGCGGCGACACGGACGCTCGGCTGGCTGGCTAAAGGCAGGCCAAGGGGTGGATGGGCATTCAAAAAGGGTGAGCGGCCGCCGCTGTGCCCTCCTTCAGCCGCCTCCTTTCCGGCAGCTCCCTGCGCGCCCCTCGCCTTCGCTCGCCGCGGCGCCACCGCCTCTTCCCCTGCCGAGGCTCAGCTGCAAGTGGCCAGCGAGGCCGATCGGCTCCGAGGCGAGCGGAAAGGAGGCGGGCGAAGGAGGGCGCAGCTCCGGCTGCTCGCCTCGGAGCCGATCGGCCTCGCTGGCCACTTGCAGCTGAGCCTCGGCAGGGGAAGAGGCGGTGGCGCCGTGGCGAGCGAAGGCGAGGGGCGCGCAGGGAGCTTCTGGAAAGGAGGCTGGTGAAGGAGGGCACAGCTCCGGCCGCTCGCCTCGGAGCCGATCGGCCTCGCTGGCCGCTTGCAGCTGAGCCTCGGCAGGGGAAGAGGCGGTGGCGCCGCGGCAAGCGAAGGCAAGGGGTGCGCGGGGAGCTGCCGGAAAGGAGGCTGGTGAAGGAGGGCACAGCTCCGGCCGCTCGCCTCGGAGCCAATCGGCCTCGCTGGCCGCTTGCAGCTGAGCCTCGGCAGGGGAAGAGGTGGTGGCGCCGCGGCGAGCGAAGGCGAGGGGCGCGCGGGGAGCTTGGAAGCAATGTCATCGCCCCCCCCGCAATACCCCCGTGTTTCCCCGAAAGTAAGACATATGTCTTACTTTCGTGGTATGGCTTATATTAGCCAACCCCTGAAACCCCCCATATGTCTTACAATCGGGGGGGTCTTACTATCGGGGAAACACGGTAATAAAAGGTTCCCCACCTCTGTGATAAAGGCTATTTAAAAAATAACAATTCTCAGTTCAGAATTTCAGGAAAGAGTGACAAAAACCTAACTGATAAATAAACTGAATGACAACATTTTAATGGCATATGAAAGATTCATAAAGGAGAAATGTTCAGGTAGGGTTGAATGTCTTCATTCAATAAAAGTGATAATTAATTTAGATGAAATCAATGCAGCAAGATGATTAATGGCATAAACCAAAGGTGATCAAAGACAAATTAATGCAGTCCATTAGAAATACAAAACAGATGTAAGCTGAACACATGCCAACAAAATAATGGGACTAATCCCTATATCCGGAAACTCCGGGTTGCTCATATATTGGTAACTAGTAGCTGGATACCCATGCTTCGTTACGAAACTATGTGATTAGGCTTGATAGATTGATAGTTAAAGCTTGAAATTAATGAGTAGTTACGATGGAGTTTGATATAGTCATACTTGAAAATTTATGTAGAATGTGTAACTCCTTAGCACCAGAGAGTGTTACTATAATGAAACTGGCAGTTGGAACAGATTTCTTTTCAGATGGGGAGGGAGAGTAGAATGTCCAACTCCTTATAATCAGAGCATATTAATTAATATAATGCTGTGTAAGAATTCTAATGATCTGAGTGTAATTTCAAAAAATACTTTCTTAGCGAGTACCTAAAAGCCAAGGGGAACATTCGTGCTAAGTTTCAAGTTTGTAGGTTTCACAGTTCTGGAGATTTCATGATGAGTGAGTGGTATTTGGTGCATTTATATGCGAATTCCAGGTGTATTTATAAATGAAGAGACAAACAGCCATTGCGATCTCTGGAATGTTTACAAATTTATTAAAAAATACTAAAATTAACTAAGCTTTCATTGAGCAGCATTATATAAAATAAACTGTCTTCAATGGGGATTTTAACACACTGGCAACATTAGTAGAGAACTAATAAAAGCTTAGTTAATTTTAGTAGTTTTTAATAAATTTTAAACATTCCAGAGATCGTATATATATATATATATGTTTTCGTAAATTTTCACGGGTATATGTATGTAGATTGTTCTGAGTTCGGTTTTTGCCCTGTGTAATATTTTGCATGTCTATAGACATAGACATGCAAAATATTACACAGGGCAAAACCCGAACTCAGAACAATCTACACACACACGTGTGTTTGTGTGTGTGTGTGTGTGTGTGTTTTCATAGATTTTCACGGGTACAGGTATGACGGTCTTGGTATATTTGGGTTTCTTCCCGTGTAGGATTTGGAAATTTCTGGCGATATTTCGATGAGGTCCCACTCAGCATACTTCAGCTACATCAATGACCCCAGATGTTACCCCACTGACTCACCAGGAAGTTTCTACACAACAGGCAATTGCTGAGTCATCAAACCACACCCAGTCACCAGTATTTATAGAAGGAAGGCAGCTTAGGTCTCGCAGTGTTCGCCTTAGAACAAGGACAGAAACACCAGCCTGAAGATGATGAGTGGGACCTCATATTTACAGCAGCACGAAGCTTAAAACTTCAGCCTGATGATGGTGAATGTGATTTCACCGAAACGTCGCATAGACACTCAAAATATTACACGGGGCAAAACCCGAACTCAGAACAATCTACATACATATACCCGTGAAAATCTACCAAAACACAGAAGCCATTGCCGTAGCTCAGCTCCAACGTGCGTGTGCTCTCTGGTCAGCTGATTTTCAGCTTGCATGGAGGCTCCGGGAGAGCATTTATAGTTTCTGGAGGGCCTCCAGGGGGATGGGAGAGGGCATTTTTTTCCTCCCCAGGCTCCAGGGAAATCTCTGTAGCCTGGAGAAGGTGAAATACGAGACTACCAGGCTCACCAGAAGTTGGGAAGTGGGCTGTTTCTGACCTGCAGAGGGGCACCAGAAGCAATATTCCCCTTCTCCCACCTAGTATTGAATTATAGGTGTGGGAACTTGCGCAGGTGTGATAGGGTGCATTCATGCATTTTCACCACCCGAAGGAAAAATGGTTCGCCATCACTGCCCTATACTCTTCTATATTTCCTTCTTTCTGGCTCAGCTGATTCACATGACACAGCTGATTTCTGCACTTCCACTTACTCTTCTATTTACTGGGGCTGCCTTAGAATGTAAGTAGCTGAGCTTCAAATTGCTGTACAGTAGTACCTCTAGATACGAGCTGCTCCACATGCAAGTATTCCAAGATACGAGCCACGAGGGGAGAGAAATTTCTTTTCGAGACCTGAGCTCAAATTCGGGATACGAGCCGATTGTCCACTAGGTGGCGCAAGAATCCTTGCTTCTGGTTATCTCGGAGGGGAAAAACAAAGTCTAAAGCCATTTGTTCCAGATACCAGTTGTTCGACATACAAGCTCCCTTCTCGAACGAATTAAACTCGTATCTAGAGGTACTACTGTATTTTGAACCCTGTGTGCAAACACATTAGGTGGGTGTACACGTGAAGTACAGGATCACTGAAGTAGTTGTTAAACTAATTGCAGCCCACTACTGGTGCCAATTATTTACAAGTAAACACTTTGCTTCTAAATGATATAACTGTGGTTAGACAGTGTGGATTGAAATAAATAAGTTTAGGAATAAGTTATTTGTACCATGATAAAAAGTTTCAAAGGATAATTGTTTATGTCGCTTGTTTATCGCTGCTCAAAGAACTCTGCATGCAGAGGAGAGAATGAAAGCTTGTTATCATTCCGGCAACAACAACACGGAAGATAAGCACATTGTAAGTTAGAGAGATGCATGCAGAATATATTAGGCTGCAAATATAACAACTTATTCTGTAATACATTCAACTAGAAATATGCTCAAAACATAAATTAAACATTATTATGATATTCACAACAATGTGAAATTACAGCTCCCAGTTCTTTAGCTAGTGTTGGCTTTCATATATATTGAATTATTCCCAATAATCTGGGATGTCATAATATACTGATATAATATATGAGCAAATCCAAGCAATGAGGTGTTTTGAAATTGATAGATGGAAATTTTGTCAAGGCACAGATTTTTCTATGTGCCTTCCAAGGTTTTTTGGTAACTTTTGATATGTGCTAATTATTAGTGGGACCACCACAGCTGGTTTAATCGTTCAACTTCAATTTTCAGTTCTTGATACTGGTGTTGCCAAATTGATTATCCATGCTTTCAATTGCAATCAAATATTGTGTGCTATGCTCCAAGATTTTATCAGTTTCTATTCAGAAATCCTACAATATTTTTGGGTGGATGGATGGATGGATGGATAGATGGATAGGTAGATAGATAGATAGATAGATAGATAGATAGATAGATAGATAGATAGATAGATGATAGATAGATAGATAGATAGATAGATAGATAGATAGATAGATAGATAATTTTAAATATAATTAAAATTATTTAAAATTTACATTAATTAAAATTTTCTTTTTCAGGAGTCAGTTCATAAGTTGTTTCAGTGCTGGTCTGTACTGGTCCTCTTGTTATCACTCCTAAGTTATCATTTATATAGCTCATATTAGTTGTTTCTGTTAAATTTCCAATTGTTAGTCCAGTTTCTTCTATTATTCTACTATTGTTTCAGAGTCTTCCATTTGCACAATGCTTTTGAATCTCTTCCAATTCTGCATCCCCAAGTATATTATTTATGGTAATGAATCTACTTTGATCTGCTAATCGTTGTTCAGTGACATTTGAGTCTGGATAAATTCTTTTCCGCAGTTCAAACATTCACTTTAAATAGGTTTGCTTTGTTCATTCCGGTTTATAATCCCAGGCCATAACGATGTGATTTTCAAACACAATATCCTTTTGTCTGGGATTGTTGTTCTTCCAGTAATCCTACAGGGTTAAATTCTGGTTGCCTAGTCATAGTTTCTGAATCTCATTCCCCCTTTCAACAGATTCTCAACAGTTCTAACATCTGAATGGTCCTTGCTGAGTGCAATGATAATTGATTCAGTATAGGACTCTTTTGATCCTATACTGGATATATTAAATGTGAACGAGTCCAAAGATGGGCTACAAGAGTGGTGGAAGGGCTTAAGCATAAAACATATCAGGAAAGACTTCATGAACTCAATCTGTATAGTCTGGAGGACAGAATGAAAAGGGGGGGACATGATCGAAACATTTAAATATGTTAAAGGGTTAAATAAGGTCCAGGAGGGAAGTGTTTTCAATAGGAAAGTGAACACAAGAACAAGGGGACACAATCTGAAGTTAGTTGGGGGAAAGATCAAAAGCAACATGAGAAAATATTATTTTATTGAAAGAGTAGTAGATCCTTGGAACAAACTTCCAGCAGATCTGGTAGATAAATCCACAGTGACCGAATTTAAACATGCCTGGGATAAACATATATCCATCCTAAGATAAAATACAGAAAATAGTATAAGGGCAGACTAGATGGACCATGAGGTCTTTTTCTGCCGTCAGACTTCTATGTTACTATGTTCATCGGTACATATTAAATGTGATAGTAGATACATTTAGTCTTGCTTTTCCAGTAAGACCTGTTTGGCATATGTGACTCTTCTGGTAGAATAAATAACTCACAGCATAGTTCTAAACATCATTATTATTTTTATTGTCTTAATATTGCCTTGTCAAGAAAAAAAAAAGATTTTCGTGTAATTCAAAATCTCATTGCCAGCAGAGACAGATGTAAAATATCAATAGCATGTTATTAAAAATAGTTCTATTTGTAATTTCTAAAATGATGGTTTTTTAACAGAAACTGGACTAACACATGAACTGTTGGATCATTGTTTCATAGATACTTTCTGTCGCAGTTTGTGAGTGATTAAAGTCTGTTAGGACCTTAACCCTGCGGAGTCGATGGATAAAAGCCTTAGTCATTTATTCAAACAAGATATATTTATTTTAAAAACAGAAATAAAACATGTCTCGATGGACAACTCAAATATACGTCTTTACATAATGGAGGATAGGAGAGAAGAGAATGAGGAATGAAGAAGAAGGAAGTGAGCTGGCAGGATATTACATCATAATAGGAGGATCTTAATACGGCACACATAGTTAACTCTTTCATTATTGAATGTCTCTGAGAGGCTGTCAATATTCAGCATGACACTTCCTTCCCTAAACAAAGAAATGTATCACCTGATCCGGGGTGGGTTCTAATTTACCTTGCTTTCTCCCGCATCGCATGGGCATGCCTCTTGGCCACATGCACGAGCATGCACACTGCCAAAAAAATCAGATTTTTTTAAAAGCCAAAAACAGGGCCACATGCATAATGCCAGAAACTCAGTTTCTGCAATATGTTCATAAGAAAAAATAAATTAAAAAATCAATAATAATAATAATAATAATAATAATAATAATAATAATAATAATAATAATAATAATAATAATTATTATTATTATTATTATTATTATTATTATTATTATTATTATTATTATAGCTAAAACAAGATGGTGATCACATACATAGTGCCACAAACTCATCTTCTGCACATGCTCAGAAGAAAAAATAAATTAAAAAAGTCAAGTCGCTGCTCTTACTCATCATCATTCTCAGCCAGCTCTCTGGGAATCTCAAAAGGCTGGCGAAGCAGCACCATTTTGTCTATAACAAGGTGCGGGGGACAGTCAAAAGTAGTCCCAAGGAAGCCTCTCCTCGCACCTCCCCACTGCAGACAAAGGCAGGCAGGCAGGTGGGTGGGTGGGCAGCCGTCCAGCTGCGGCAGGGATAAACAGCATCCGGCTCCACTGCGCAGCATTGAAAAATGCTGTGCGGAAGTCCAGAATTGTGTACGCTACCGCACACCCATGCACCTTAGAGGGAACAGTGATGTGAATATCTTGACTTACAATGGTCATGACCTGAAACCAAAATTCTCATTCCAGTTGTGACTGTACGTTGAGGACTGTTTGCATTTCTGTAAGCCTGGATGGTTATTATTAAAAAGCTGTTTCAAAAGCATTGGATCAAGTAGCAACGTCTCCTATTTTACAGATGACAGTTTTCTAATTGAAACCATCCTTGTAATGATAAAAAAAACCCACCTTGATTTAGTCTGTACTTATATTTCAATTTTCTCCAGACATATGCCTTTAGCAGTATAGAATCTACAGATCCCATAATTCTAAAAGCAAGGGCTTATATCTTTTCAATGCATTTGTGACCTATTATGTGATCAGGATTTTTTTTTTAAAAAACCCCCTAAGTCCTAGCTTTTCTGCTTTTACTTCGACATTCTTATATTTCAGCCTACATTGTTAATGCAGCAATTCACTTTGTGATCCCTTTGAAAGTCTCTCTTTGCACAAAGGTTTTATTTATACTCACAGCACCTTTATGCAGGGAAATGCTATAATACTGAGATATCATTAAAAAATTATAGTGGCTGATTCCAAATTTTCCTCCCACCCTCCTCCCCTCTCAAATATAGCCCACAAGAGCTGTTGTTGATAGAATGTACATACTCACAATGGGCATGGAAAAATTTTTATTTCCCAATCTTCTATTTTACCCTTTTAAATATCTATATTTGCAGATAGGATAAATTTTCCCTTCAGCTGAATCTGCTTGTTGAAATTTGATTCCCAGTACATTATTTCACTCAAACATTTCACATACTGTGTAAATTCACTAAAAGTGTTAAAAGCATATGTTCTGCTACAAAATTATGGTGTTCTATTTTTTTAAAAAAAATTGCTTCCTATTTAATAACATTCTGTCACATCTTTTAACTAGGCATGGATTTCCACATCCCTCCAAACTATTGTTCTCAGCACATTTCATGCTAGCTGGGATTGCCAGAATTATAGATCCATATTACATGTGGGTCAATAGAGTTAAGGATAAATTTGTAAAGAGCAATATAATTCTTATCCTGAAGAAGAAAAGTTAACTGCCTAGCATTTAACTCTGATCATATAACAGTTTTGTACAGCAGAGATCAGAAGAATCTTAGCAGCAGAAGCCGTCTTGTTCTATAGCCTAGAGATTAACTTGTAGAGGACAGGAGGCAGAGTCAATTCAATTTAACTTTGGTCATATTGGTTGATGTGTCGATGTCTCCCACACAATATCTCATTTCATGTAGCTGTATGCTGTTCCCGTATTTGTGACCCTTTGAAATTTCTCCTTGGCTCCACTTATTTGATTCAGTGCTTGTTCTCTTGGAATGCTCAAGTCAGAATGATGGCAGGAATTTTGAACTGGTGCATACAAATTCTACGGTGTTTTTGTCCTCAATTCCTGTATTGGTATTTACTATTACTATCTACTACTAATATTGGTTATCTAATGCTATTCAATTTGATAAACCAAGGGTCGTTGGCCAGCAAATTCTGGCCTTGGAAGGAGAAATATCATAGATACTTTTCACAAGGGCCAGAATTCTAATGCAGTTCTTTAAGGTCACCTTCACCTTGGTAAAAAAAAAACACCTAGACACACATACAGCCTGGGAGAAACCCCACTTAGCAGTAGTGACTGCGAAAGAGATCTTGGAGTCTTGGTGGATAATCAACTAAACATGAGCCAGCAATGTGCAGCAGCGGCCAAAAAAGCCAACACTATCCTAAGCTGCATCAACAGGGGGATACACTCCAAGACTAGGGAAGTATTAATACCACTCTACTACGCCCTGGTCCGACCACACCTGGAGTACTGCATCCAGTTCTGGTCACCACACTTTAAAAGAGACATTGAAACGCTGGAGAAGGTGCAGAAAAGAGCAACCAAAATGAAACCAAGACTTACGCAGAGAGATTGCGGCAACTGGGCATGTATAGCCTAGAGAAAAGAAGGGCCAGAGGTGACATTACAGCTGTATACAGGTATATGAGGGGTTACCACAGAGAGGAGGGGGTCACTCTATTCTCTAGAGCACCAGAGGGTCGGACGAGGAACAACGGCTGGAAGCTGACCAAGGAGAGATTCAACCTAGAAGTAAGGAAGAACTTCCTGATGGTCAGAGCGATCAACCAGTGGAACAACCTGCCTGCGGAGGTTGTGAACTCCCCAACTCTGGACACTTTCAAGAGGAGATTGGACTGCCACTTGGCTGGGGTGCTTTAGGATTCCTGCTCAGGCAGGGGGTTGGACTTGATGACCGGCATGGTCCCTTTCAACTCTAACAATAAATAAATAAAGGTCAAAGGAAAGAAATAGACTGCAGGACTCTTATGCATTAAGACAGAGCATGAACAGAATCGTACTTGCTGCAAAAAAAAAAAAGTTGCTTGGTGGAAAACATATATTTCACGCGCAGTACATTAAGGATTCAATCCTCCAAGTGAAGCTAGTAAAGATGAAATGATAGGAAAGGGTTGTCAGTCACTGTGGATAATATTCAGCTGGGTAGATTAATGACCTGACTCACACAGCACAGCTTTCTACCTGTAATGTTTGCAGTAAACCAGGATTTCTTTTAAAAAATGTTTTATTGAAAAATCCATTGTTCCCTGAGGCACGCAGAGTGATAAACTATGATTTTCGAATGGAAATAGTTGGGTTCAGATGGCGCACTAAGCCAAAACCAATCAACCAATTATGTCACAGGCTTTTTCAGCTTTTGCACTTAAACCTGAAGAGCATTTGATTGGTGTTCACACAAAATGAGTGCAATAATTCTACCTGCCAGCCCCAATGCCTAACCCTCCAAGATGTATAGCTGCTTGCCTTTGTCCTTTTTGAAATCAGGTAGGCATATTTAATACTATGGTGTCACTTCCTTTAACTGGATTGCAGCCACCTATCATTTTTAATTTGTAGAAAACAAAACAGAGAGCCAGTGAAATTGATAGAAATAAAAAGGACACCTGAAAAATGGTACTTTTTTTAAAGGCCACAACAGTATATTAACTGGGAACAAAAAAGGCAAGAGTCCTTCATCAGTTTGAAAAAGTATCTCTACATGGGGCTACCTTTGAAAAGTGTTGGGAAACTTCAGATTGTGCAGAAGACGTCCACTTGGGGACAGCAATTATCAGAAAGAAGTGACACACATGGGAATCAAGCGTTTTACCAAAAGAGGGAGAAATCCACCCATTTCAGGTAGGATAAAAAGACATTCAAATTGAAATGTAGGTAGACCTAAGCATTGATGGGATTCTTTCATAATGACTTTAAAGATTCTTTCATAATGATTTTTAAGATTTTCTAAAATATAATTGCATGTCAGATTCTTGTTTACCTGATTACCTGATTCTATTTTAGCATGTTAGGAGACGACTGTAATCTCTCTCTCTTTCTCTCCCCCCACTCAATAAAACCCAAAAGGGAATAAAAAAGATGTAATGAAAAAGACTACATTAATTGATATTATAGCAAACACAATTAACAACCTATACACCAACAAATAATATTCGTAAATCTTGGCATTTCAGCTTACTCCAAAATCCAACAACAACCACATTCAGAAAATTCCAGCTTCCTTCTCAGCTGCTGCTAATTTGGAATTTTGAAGCCCAATCTGGTAGTTTTACTAAATGTCAAGCTGACCCCAGGCATCCTGAAGAGAATGCAGAAAGTGGACATTTAAAATATTATTAGTTTCTCAAAAGGTTTTTGAGGAGCAGGTACATGTCATATGTCTTCCAACTATGCTGATTTGAGGACTCAAAAAAATTCACTGTCATACCGCAATAAGAGATTTGGAGCTAAATCTAGAGCCATATCAAGAAATCTATGTGCATCATTTAGAGGTATCTGTTCATCCTTATCTGAAATTAAATAAAACAGATTGTGGGGGGTTTTTCTCCACGACAGATTTGCCATTAACTTTCTATCCATAAGTTTCAGAAAAATAGCTAAACATTGATAGGTTGATACAGTGGTACCTCATGATACGAACCCCTCATCATACGAACTTTTCGAGATACGAACCTGGTGTTTAAGATTTTTTGCCTCTTCTTCCGAACTACTTTCACCTTACGAACCCAAGCAGCTGCTGCTGGGATGAAGGGAGTTTCTTTTTTTTCCCTTTTTTGAAGAAAGAAAAGGGAGGGGCTGCTTGGAGGGGAAAATGTTTGCATGTAAAAAAATAGAACAGCCTGCTTGCAGGCACTGAAAGGGTGTTTTTTGAAGAAAGAAAAGGGAGGGGCCGCTTGGAGGGGAAATGTTTGCATGTAAAAAGATAGAACAGCCTGCTTGCAGAAACTGAAAGAGTGTCTTTTGAAGAAAGAAAAGGGAGGCCCCCCTTGCCTTTCTTCCTTCCCACTCACCCTTTAGCCTAGCCTTACTTCTTCCACCCGCCCCCTTTAGCTGCTCCTCCCTGCCCTCTGTTCGCCTCCCTTCTAAAGTTTGGGAAGGATTTGCACGCATTATTTGCTTTTACATTGATTCCTATGGGAAACATTGTTTCATCTTACGAATTTTTCACCTTACGAACCTCCTCCTGGAACCAATTAAGTTCGTATCATGAGGTACCACTGTACTTGATTTCCCCCCCAGAAATATGTTTTTATATACAGTACCTGTAAGTTAATTCTTTGCATCCAGCAGTTTTAGGTGAGCTGCAGGATTGCTTGTGACAATTTCACTGGAATTAACACCATAAAACAGAAAGCAATATGCTTTCCTCTTTTCAAGTTAGCAATGTAAATACTACTGAACGGAGACCAGGGGTTTTTCTATATCCATGCAACCATCAAGCTTTATTTGCTTTCTTGTTCTGTTACATTCTGGATTTTTAAACACCCAGTGCATTTTTGTTCCAGCCTAAATGTTTATAGTATAACTTCTGTTACTATTGGTTTACAATAGTTCAAAAACATAACTGCAGGTCTAAAGAGATTTAGGGCTATAAATGGCAACACAAAATATTCTCAAGTTAACAGGTTAAAATAATATGCTCCCTTGATGGCTTCTGCATGTGTTAAAGCTGTGGGGAATGGTCAGGATGGCACAACAGGCTAAGGCATTGATGGTGAACTTATGGCACATGAGCTGTTGTTGTTATTATTATTATTATTATTATTATTATTATTATTATTATTATTATTATTATTTAGATTTGTATGCCTCCCCCCCCCCGAAGACTCAGGGCGGCTAACAACAATATAAAAAGACAATGTAAACAAATCTAATATTAAAAACAATCTTAAAAAACCCAATTTAAAGAACCACTCATACATACAAGCATACCATGTATAAATTCTATAAGCCCAGGGGGAAGGGAATATCTCAATTCCCCCATGCCTGATGACAGAGGTGGGTTTTAAGGAGCTTGCGAAAGGCAAGGAGGGTGGGGGCAACTCTGATATCTGGGGGAGCTGGTTCCAGAGGGTCGGGGCCGCCACAGAGAAGGCTCTTCTCCTGGGTCCCGCCAAACAACATTGCTTAGTCAACGGGACCCGGAGAAGGCCAACTCTGTGGGACCTAACCAGTCACTGGGATTCGTGCGGCAGAAGGTGGTCCCGGAGATATTCTGGTCTGATGCCATGAAGGGCTTTATAGGTCATAACCAACACTTTGAATTGTGACCGGAAATTGATCGGCAACCAATGCAGACTGCGGAGTGTTGGTGTAACATGTTGCCCTAGTTCATCTCCAACTTGCGTATGTATACCAGCCAGCTGATTTTTGGCTCACACAGAGGCTCTGGGAGGGCACTTTTAGCTTCCAGAGAGCCTCCAAGGAATGGGGAGGGAGTTTTTATCCTTCCCCAGCTCCAGAGAAGCCTTTGGATCCTGGGGAGGGCAAAACATAAGCCTACTGGGCCCACCAGAAGTTGGGAAACTGGCCGTTTTCGGCCTCCAGAGGGACTCCTGGGGGTGGGGGAAGCTGTTTTCAGCCTTTCCGGGCATTGAATTATGGGTGTGGGCACTCGCATATGTGCGATAGTGTGTACCCATGCTTTTTTGGCACTTGAGGGAAAAAAGGTTCTCTATCACTGGGCTAAGGTCATCACCATTATTTATTTATTTATTTATTCATTTGTCCAATACACAAATACATAGGAAGAAAAATAGACATGTGATAATATAAAAGAGGGTGAAAGTGGACTTAGAGGAGAGGATATATGAAAGGAAGAGAATATATAAGATAGGTGAAAGAAAGGAAAGACAATTGGACAGGGGATGAAAGGTACACCAGTGCACTTATATACGCCCCTTACTGGCCTCTTAGGAATCTGGAGAGGTCAATTGTGGAGAGTCTAAGGGAGAAGTGTTGGGGGTTAGGCGTTGACACAATTGAGTCCGGTAATGATAACTCGATTGTTGAAATCATATTTTTTACAGTCAAGTTTGGCGCGGTTTGTATTTGGCGCAGTTTGAATTTGTTGTGTGCTCTTTTGTTGTTGCGGTTGAAGCTGAAGTAGTCATTGATTGGTAGGACATTGCAGCATATTATCTTGTGGGCAATACTCAAATCGTGTTTTAGACGCCGTAGTTCTAGGCTTTCTAGACCCAGGATTGGTAGTCTATTTTCGTAGGATATTCTGTTTCGAGTGGAGGAGTGAAGGGCTCAAGTCAATCGACAATGTAATCAATATGTTATATAACCCACACTAGTAATGGCACTCAAATGAAGCTCATGTTTCTAATGCACTAGATATTGGCCCATACTTCTATATGAACAACCATCCAACCTAAAGCATAAGAAGCAAAACAACAACAACATGACAAGGATGTTAACAGAGGGTATCACACCTTGCAAGAAACCTACACCACAACTACACCAATCAGCATCATCATAGGCCCCATCATTCAATTTGTTTGTTTGTTTAGTTAGTTAGTTAGTTAGTTAGTTAGTTAGTTAGTTAGTTATTGGATTTGTATGCAACAGTGACAAAAATAGAATGTAAAAATCCAATACTAAAAACCCTTGTTATAAAACCAATCATACATACAAACATACCATGCATAAATTGTAGAAGCCTAGGGGGAAAGATTATCTTAGTTCCCCCATGCCTGATGGCAGAGGTGGGTTTTGAGAAGCTTATGAAAGGCAAGGCGGATGGGGGCTATTCTAATCTCTGGGGGGAGCTGGTTCCAGAGGGCCGGGGCCGCCACAGAGAAGGCTCTTCCCTTGGGCCCCGCCAACTGACATTGTTTAGTTGATGGGACCCGGAGAAGGCCCACTCTGTGGGACCTAACTGGTTGCTGGGATTTGTGCGGCAGAAGGCGGTCCCGGAGATAATGTCATTTCACAAGAGAGATTGATGTCAAGTCCTTGCCTGAAAGGATGAGCACTGATTTTCTAGTAGCCCTCTGTCAGCCAGAGATTTGTAATTATATAAGTATGTCTCTACAATATACTCTATGTATTACTCGTGGAAAGTATCTTTACGTTTCACTACAGCAATTGTTTACTTTGTTTCATGGCACAATCTAAATAAGTGTTGCCATCCACCATGGGAGAAAAATGTAATTATTTCCTAGAATTTTGTTTAAAAGTATTCAGAGAGTTATAGAAGAACTATAGGTAAGAATCACAAAATTTTATTTTTTAAAAACTGCAAAGAAAGGAGATCAGAGATAATTTAGACTTTCTGTATCCTATACTTAGTTCGGTTCAAGATCTGGCTATCATGGGCTTTCAATAAGAGAAAATATACAAATAGAACAGCAACATATGCAAATTATATAACATTAAACTCATGAATAATCTATGTTTAGATCCAACTTCTTAATTTTAATTCATGCAGATGAAGTTCATGAGGTGTACATTATACTCATACGGTAATAATTTAATATGTGCCAATGGAGAGTAACTTTGGGGAAAATATGCTTCATTTATTTATGTATGATAAATATTTGATTTCACTCTTTAATGATGTTCCCAAGCAAGATTAAATAAATATACATAAATCAGTTGCGCTTTATATTATGCAAATTGATTAACTTCAAATGACCCCCGGTTTGTCTGATGATCTGCAAGAAATAGATGACGTACGCAAGATTGCTGTTATCAATATGGAGCTGGGCATACTATAAATGGACATTGTTGCCCTTCAAGAGACGAGGCTCTTGGACTCAGGATCTGTTAAGGAGAGAAACTTCTCATTATTCTGGCAAGAAAATCCATCAAATGAGACTAGGGAACACAGGACTGGCTTTGTGGTCAAAAACACCCTACTGGGATTCATCACTCCACCTGCCATAGGGAGCGAGAGGATTCTGTCCTTACGGCTCCATTCACTAGCAGGACCAGTCACTCTTAGTAGCACATATGCAGCAATTTTATTATCATCAGTAGAATCTAAAAACCAATTTTACGATGATCTGGTCACCACTATCCAAAAAGTCCCTGAAAAAGAATCATTGTACATCCTTGGCAATTTTAATGCTAGAATCAGAGCCGATTATAGTTCTTGGCCTACCTGTTTAGGTCAGTTTGGCATTGTGAAGATGAATGAAAATGACCCACACCTGCTGGAATTTTGCTGCTATTATGGTTGTGTGTTAGCAATACAGTAGTACCTCTAGATATGAGTTTAATTCGTTCCAGAATGGAGCTCGTATCTCGAACAACTAGTATCTGGAACAAATGGCTTTAGACTTTGTTTTTCCCCTCCGAGATAACCAGAAGCAAGGATTCTTGCGCCACCTAGTGGAAGCTTGGCTCGTATCCCGAATTTGAGCTCGGGTCTTGAAAAGAAATTTCTCTCCCCTCGTGGCTCGTAACTTGGAATACTCGCATGTGGAGCAGCTCGTATCTAGAGGTACTACTGTACATTCTTCAAAACAAAGCCTCAACACATCTAGGATCGAGGCACTGGTACCAGTTTGACTTGATACTGACCAGGTATTCTAATCTTCCCATATTACAATCATACATAGCTATCAGGGTGCTATTCTTGGTGTGCAGCAGAGTAAAACTGCAAAGAGATTGCATTACTAGAAGAAGGAAGGAAGACCACAAGTCAACATCAGCAAAACCTTCATCTAGGGCAAAGTGGAGGAATTTGCACATGCATTAGGGTAAATGCTCCCAGGCCCAGCTGAAGCAAAAATGTCCAAAAGATGGGAATATTTCAAGAATGTTGTCTATAACACTTCCCTGTCAGGATTTGGTAAGAAGATCAGAAAGACAGCAGATTGGTTTGAAGACCACTCACCAGCCATCGAGGAAAAATGGGGTGTGTTGATTATATACAAAGCCTACTCCAGTGTGTACAATCTATAGGTTCTGCGAGCTGCTCATAGCAAAGTACAACAGGCCACCAGGAGATGTGCCAATGACTATTGATTGCAGCTTTGCTCTTGGATCCAGATAGCAGAAGACACAGGTAACATCAAGGGATACATCCAGAATCGCCTTCTACCACATGAATCCCAGCGGCCGATAAGGCCCCACAGAGTTGGCCTTCTCCGGGTCCCGTCTACCAAACAATGTTGTTTGGCGGGCCCCAGGGGAAGAGCCTTCTCTGTGGCAGCCCCAGCCCTCTGGAACCAACTCCCCCCAGAGATTAGAACGGCCCCCACCCTCCTTGTCTTTCACAAATTACTTAAGACCCACCTTTGTCGCCAGGCATGGGGGAGTTAAGTTATCCTTTCCCCCTAGGCTATTACAAGTTATGCATGGTATGTTTGTGTGTATGTTTGGTTTTTTATAATAAGGGTTTTTTAGTTGTTTTTATTAATTGGATTGTTCATGTTGTTTTACAACTGTTGTTAGCCGCCCTGAGTCTGCAGAGAGGGGCGGCATACAAATCCAATAAATAAATAAAATAAATAAAGGGGATGTATGATGGCTTCAAGCAGGCCTTAGGACCAAAACAGAAGAAATCTTCCCCTTTGAAGTTTGTTACAGGTGAAGTTAACCAGGACAGAATGTAGCATATGGCACGCTGGGCACAGCACTACTCTGAGTTATATTCTAGAGAAAATGTGGTGACTGGTGAGGCTTTGAACAGCATTGAGTGCCTACCTTTCTTGGAGGACCTTGATAGTGAGCCAACCTTAGAGGAAATAAATGCAGCTCTGGACTCCCTTGACTTAGGCAAGATACCCTGGAAAGATAATATCCCTGCTGAAGTTTTGAAGTGCTGCAAAGAAATCATCCCCACAAAACTTCATGCAATCTACTGGCTCTTTTGGAGGGAAGCTGGAGTACCCCTGGACATGAAGGATGCAAATATAATCACACTATATAAGAACAAAGGTGACAGGGGCAACTGTAACAACTACCATGGCATCTCTCTTCTTAGTGTGGTAGGGAAGCTGCTTGCCCGTGTCATATTGAAGAGGCTCCAGGTGCTTGCAGATAGATTCTATCCAGAATCACAGTGTGGATTCTGAGCCAACAGCTCCACTACCAATATATTATTTTCTCTTAGACAGCTGCAGGAGAAATGCAGAGAACAAAGACAGCTGCTTTTCATAGCGTTTATAGATCTTATGAAAGCTTATGGTTAGTTGGGACGGCCTTTATAAAATCCTCCCCAAGATTAGTTGTCTACACCAGCTCTTCAACATCATTAGGTCCTTTTATGGGGAAATAAAGAGCACAGTAATTTTTGATGGCTTAACATCAGATTCCTTTGACATTTGAAGTGGAGTGAAACAGGTCTGCCAACAATACTGCCGTTACTGCTCATTCTGCTGAAGATCTTCAATGACTCATTGACTGTTTTAGCAAGGCCTGTCAAGATTTGGGATTAACAATCAGCCTGCAAAAACTGCAAGTCATGGGTCAAGATGTGGATTCACCTCCCCATATTACAATCTTTGCACAAGAATTGAAAGTTGTCCATGACTTTGTGTATCTTGGCTCAACCATCACCGACACACTCTCTCTAGATACTGAGCTGAATAAAAACATATTGATAAAGTGGCCACCACATTCTCTAGACTCAGAAAGAGAGTATGGCTTAATAAGAAACTGAGAAACTATACAAAGATCCAGGTTATAGAGCCTGTGTCCTGAGCACACACTTGTATTGCAGCGAGTCTTGGACCTCTATACACAGCAAGAGAGAAAATTGAATACCTTCTATATGCACTGTCTCTGAAGTATCCTTGGCATCACCCAGCATGACAAAGTTCCAAATAGCACAGTCTTGAAACATGCTGGAATTTCTAGCATGTATACACTATTGAAACAGCATCGTCTTCACTAGCTTGGGCATGTTTATTTATTTTATTTATTTATTTTGTCCAATACACAATGAGGGTTTTAGTGGGTATATATCTATATACACATAGTAAAATATATGATGAAGGTTATAGAGGAGATACTCATAGTAAAATATATCTAAGAAATAATAGAAAAGAAGGTATAGTAATAGAACATATCAATGAAAGAATAGAAGAAGAGATATAGGAATAGAAGAAAGGTATAGGAGATATAGAAGAGCAATAGGACAGGGGACGGAAGGCACTCTAGTGCACTTGTACTTGCCCCTTACTGACCTCTTAGGAATCTGGATAGGTCAACCATAGATAATCTAAGGGTAAATTGTTGGGGATTTGGGGATGACACTATGGAGTCCGGTAATGAGTTCCACACTTTGACAACTCGGTTACTGAAGTCATATTTTTTATAGTCAAGTTTGGAGCGGTTAATATTAAGTTTAAATCTGTCGTGTGCTCTTGTGTTGTTGTGGTTGAAGCTGAAGTAGTCGCTGACAGGCAGGACGTTTCAGCATATGATCTTGTGGGCAATACTTAGATCTTGTTTAAGATCTTGAGAATGGATGATGGGTGGATTCCAAAAGATCTCCTGTATGGCGAACTAGTGCAGAGAAAGCGCCCCAGAGGGAGACCACAGCTGCAATATAAGGATATGTGTAAGAGGGAATTAAAGACCTTAGGAATGGACATTAAGAGATGGGAAAATCTTGACTAATTTAAAGCAGTGTTTCTCGTTGTCTGGTAACCCAAAGCTTTCAAGGGACAACTTTTATAACACATTATGGAAAATGCTGTGATGATGTTGTTCAGAACATCAGGGATTTGCTTAGCTCTGATTAGCCACTTTAGGCTTTGGGGGTGCCTAGAGTCTTCACTAGGCTCTTTCTCCATTGCCATTTTCACTTGAACTGCATGAGACATCAGACACACTGAAGCGTCTTCCCACATGATGTCAGACCAGTGCTTACTTACATACATTATTGTTGTGGTTAGCTCTGGCCCAGCTCCCGCCCCAAGGACTGTGGATGTGGGGGAGACATCCACATGCTGCAGGCCTGTTTTGCCCCCGGTGGAATCTGCTGATGAAGGCTCCTCTGACCAAGAAGACATGAGTGTCAGGGAGGAGGAGATTGTGGCAGACAGCTCAGAAGGAGATCAATTATCTAGCTCCTCCTTGGATTCAGAACAAGAGTTAATGATACAGCCACGCATGCGGAGAGCGATGCATAGGCAACAACAACTGAGAGATTATTATCAAAGAAAATGAGGCCACCTGTGGTTGGGTGAGGCTGCTATAAAGAGCAGCCTGTGGGTTTGGCCATTGTGGAAGATTATCTGATCGTTGTGTTTCGTGACTGCTTTACTGACTTTGACTTTTTGTGTGCTGATTTTTCCCCGCTTTGAAACTAAACCAGAGCAAAGTGTGTGTCACTTTGTGAAAGAAGAAGGACTGTGAATTGCCTCACAGCTGCAAGATAAGTATCACATAACTGATAAGGGACTTGTACAAATTACCAGTTTGTTTGGAGACCAGTGCTCTTTGCTATACCAAAAGAGGGCTTAGTTTAAGTGAATTTTCATTATAAAGAACATCGTTTTGAATTTTCAAACGTGTGTGTGTCTGAAATTTGTACCTGTGAACAGTGTTCCCTCTAAATTTTTTTGGGGGGTGGGCGGAAAAGTATAGTGTCTGAGCGGCAGTCCCTTCAGAACTGGGTGGCACATAAATAAATAAATAAATAAATAAATAAATAAATAAATAAACAAACGAACGAACGAACGAACGAACGAACGAACGAACAAACAAACAAACAAACAAACAAACAAACAAACAAACAAATAAACAAACAAACAAACAAAAAACCAACCCTGTTTTGCCTCAGAGAATTTCAAAATAAAATACTGTACTGTGTGTCTATAACAGTGAGCTCATAATAGGGCAACTCTATCAATATCAAAATGCCACTTAAATAGTTGAGCTAGTTTCAAACTAGATTTTGATTTTCTTTCTCTCTTCCTTACTCCCATTCTTTTTCTTTTTCTTTTCCTTCCTCTCTTTTTTCTATCTGTTTCTCTCTCTTCCTCTCTTCCTCTCTCTCTCCTTCCCTCTAACTCTTTCCCTCTCGGCTTCTGGGCAGGTTTGGAAAACTCTGAGTTGATGATGATTTTTAAGTGAGCGATTGCTCACTGCTCAGCTTAGAGGGAACTATGCCTGTGAATTTTTGGGAGGAGTCTACCAGAGAGCCTACAGAACACATTATGCATATATGACAAGGTTTCTTCTAAATGCAGATTTTTTGCTCTTTTAAAAATGGGGTATATATATATATATCTGTGCGTTTTTAAATAGCAGTTTTGTAGCATTCTTGCCCTTAGGTATAGAGTTTATTTGCATAATGGTGAAAAGTGCTGTCAGTTGCAATATGGAAAGGTGGCATTTTCTGCAGCAAGGGAAGACAATCTCACCTGATTTATGCACCCACCCACCCCAAACTCTCTACATCATTTGACTTCAGGTTTCCACACTCTGATGGAAATTGCACACAGAATAAAAGAACAAAAACACTGTTTGCAATAAACCACTCATACCCCTAGATCAAGGGTTTCCAATGCTGGCAACTTTAAGTCTTGTGGACTTAAACTCCCAGAACTTTGCTCGCTGAGGAACCCTGAGGTCCTTAAGTCTTAAAGTTACCAAGGTTGGAGACCCCTGCCCTAGAACATCTGTATGCTCTAAAATGAATCTGAAAGAGAAGCAGCAAATGCTCAGAGATCTCTTCCATAACTTTCTTGGTGAATTCTGGTAACTGAATTTATATAATATTAAACTAAATCTTAATTTATCATACATAATCAATAATCAAAGTAAATCTTACTTAATCATACATAATCAATCAATCGATCGATTGTAAAGGAAGAACTTGATTGATTGGTTATGTATGATTAAGTAAGTGTTGATTCTTGGCAACTACACAGATAGAACTTCTCTAGGATACCTGGTCCCAGTCTGATCCTTCAGGTCTTCAGTGAGGCCCTCAGCTCTGCTGTTACCAGGTTTATCCAGCTTAGATATAGAAACATAGAAGTCTGACGGCAGAAAAAGACCTCATGGTCCATCTAGTCTGCCCTTATACTATTTCCTGTATTTTATCTTAGGATGGATATATGTTTATCCCAGGCATGTTTAAATTCAGTTACTGTGGATTTACCAACCATGTCTGCTGGAAGTTTGTTCCAAGGATCTACTACTCTTTCAGTAAAATAATATTTTCTCACGTTGCTTTTGATCTTTCCCCCAACTAACTTCAGATTGTGTCCCCTTGTTCTTGTGTTCACTTTCCTATTAAAAACACTTCCCTCCTGAACCTTATTTAACCCTTTAACATATTTAAATGTTTCGATCATGTCCCCCCTTTTCCTTCTGTCCTCCAGACTATACAGATTGAGTTCATTAAGTCTTTCCTGATACGTTTTATCCTTAAGACCTTCCACCATTCTTGTAGCCCGTCTTTGGACCCGTTCAATTTTGTCAATATCTTTTGTAGGTGAGCTTGTTACTCATTACTTGTTACTTGGTTATCCTATTCTACTTTTCCCACATTATACATTTCTCAACATTATACATGTCCCAAGAGCTAAGTCTGTTCACATAATTGGCTCAAAATTTACATAACTATAAGATTGTGCAAACATTCATCATACTATCCTCTCATTTGAATCAAAACAGTGACAAATCTAGCAGGAATTCATTTGCATAGATAATACTTTAAAGTTAAAAATTCTTCCTTTTGTCACTCAAATGAAAGAAAATGGAGCTGGATGTCCTTCAAATATAATATAAGTATGTGTACATGCATTCATGCATGCATACATACATGTACTACATATCTATCTGGCCAAACCTATTTCATTTACCATATTTTTGGGAGTATAAGACGCACTGGAGTATAAGTTTTTTGGGAGGAAAACAGGGGAAAGTATCTGATTACCAGGTATTTATCTGGCAAGTGTCCTTAGTCTGGTCAGCTTCAGCACATTATTTTATCCCCTGATTAAGGGCTTAAAAAACCTTTATTCTGAAACAGTAACAATGAAAGAGCTTGCAAGCCAGTAAGAGCTGGGAACATCATTAGCACCTGGAAAGAAACAGTCGGAGCAAGTAGAGCAATGGACAAAACCCTGCAAAGACTTAGGGGCAGCATAGAAATCCAAACAATAACAATAACAATAACAATAACAATAACAATAACAATAACAATAACAACAACAACAACAACAATAATAATAACAACAACAACAACAACAATAATAATAATGTCAATGATCCAGAGAAAAAGAAAGTATGGATCATCGACATCGCAATCCCAGGAGACAGCAGAATTGAGGAGAAGCAGCTAGAGAAATTAGTGAAATATGAAGTTCTAAAAATCGAGCTGCAACGACTCTGGCATAAGCCAGTGAAAGTGATCCCAGTGTTACTTGGCACGCTGGGCGCAGTGCCAAAGGATCTCAGCGGACATTTGAAAACCATCGGAATTGACAAAATCTCCGTCTGTCAATTGCAAAAGGCCGCTTTACGGGGATCGGCAAATATAATTTGTCGCTACATCACACAGTCCTAGGTGCTTCATCACCCGACTGGTGATGAAATACGAAATCCAGCATAGTGATCTTGTTTGCTGTGTTATATTGACATAATAATAATAATAATAATAATAATAATAATAATAACAATAATAACAATAACAACAACAATAATAATAACAATACCAACAACAACAACAACAAAACAACAACAACAATAATAATAATAATAATAATAATAATAATAATAATAATAATACCCTCAGTGTGTACACATATTTTTCCTACTGTTTAAATACACACAAATCACTAAAACACATGGCTTTTTAATAGTAAAGAATGTGTCTGTCTATCTTTCTATGTATGGAAGGTGTTAGGGAAAAACAGGAAAGTTCATTTTCTAAACAGGTATTACATTTATAAAACTAAATCTCTAAAAACAAGTCCAAATGGGAAAGAGGATTCAAATGCATAGTCCCTAGTTGTGTGTGTGTATGTGTGTGTGTGTGGGGGGGTCCATGTCCAGTCCAGAAGAAGCACCCAAGATGCTTCTGTAGGCCCTGTAGCTGGTAAGATTTTCTCATAAGAAAAAGCATGGAACAAAAGGACTGGGAGGAAAAATGCAATTTATTTTGGTCTGAAGCAAAAGTTACCTTTATGCTTTTAGATCACACCTCATTGATATAAACATCTCTCTGAATGTAGCATTAATAGCGATTTTACAGTTTTACCATTCAAAGGCAAAAAAAAAAAAAGTACATCAGAATATGCAGGTATATGCAAATATGATGTTTGTCTGAAGTTCCTTAAAGCAGCTGTGCTTTAAGGCACATGAGATCTCTGCAGCTGAGGCCATGGGATCCTGGGGAAAAGGTGTATTTAGCTTTAGGGTTTGCAGTCAAGAGCTGTGTTTACATCCTTCTATACTCCAGAGCACTTTTCTCTTTTTGAATCCAAATTACTGAAAACTCTGTAAAGCATGTTGATCAAGTGAAACTCAAAGAAGTGCTACTAAATTCATTTACAAAACAGCCAAGCGAGAGGGACCAAAACAGATGGAATAGGAAGTTTTATACCAAGGATATGTAGTTTCCCTTTAGGCAAAAGAAACAAACTGAAGCCTTATGTCTCCTCAATCCTGTTGCCATGATGTTCAGTTTGCTTTCAGGACATCTTGAAATCCCATATTTAAAAGAATCAGTAAGAGAAATGCATACATCTATCTATCTATCTATCTATCTATCTATCTATCTATCTATCTATCTATCTAATTAGATGTTCAGTTTGCTTTCAGGACATCTTGAAATCCCATATTTAAAAGAATCAGTAAGAGAAATGCATACATCTATCTATCTATCTATCTATCTATCTATCTATCTATCTATCTATCTATCTATCTATCTATCTAATTAGATTTGTGTGCCGCCCCTCTCTGTAGATTCGGGGCGGCTCACAACAGCAATAGAACAATTAATAACAAATCTAATAATTTAAAAACATTTAAAAACCCCCATTATTAATCAAACATACATACAAACATACCATACATAAATTGTATAGGCCCGGGGGAGATATCTCAATTCCCCCATGCTTGGCGGCAAAGGTGGGTTTTAGTTTACAGAAGGCAAGGAGGGTGGGGGCAGTTCTAATCTCCAGGGGAGCTGGTTCCAGAGAGTCGGGGCCGCCACAGAGAAGGCTCTTCCCCTGGGACCCGCCAAACGACATTGTTTAGTCGATGGGACCTGGAGAAGGCCAACTCTGTGGGACCTAATCGGTCACTGGAATTTGTGCGGCAGAAGGCAGTCCCAGAGATATTCTGGTACAATGCCATGAAGGGCATTGGACCATACGAGTGGCCGTCTTCATTGTATTGCACTTTAATGAAGATTAAATTAAAACCCACTCCTGCTGTTTGCCACTTTTTGTCTTCTGTCCTTGGTCCCAAAACATTGTGCTCCTTACTTAAAACCATAGTTCTTGTTTTTTTTAAATGTTAGTAGCAATCACAATGTTTGTGGTTATTATTAATATGTACACATATTACTATCAATATATATTTCATATTCCTTCTCCAAATAAGGTATTTTTTTAAATTCAATCATAAAATCATAGGACTGGAAGGGAACTTGGCACTCTTGTAATCCATCCCTCTGCCCAAGGCAGGAGACCTTATATCATCCAGATCAAATGAATGTCCAATCTTTACTTGAAAATTCTTGGAAAGCCATTCCAAAAATGAACTTAATCATACAAAAGTTCTCTACGCGATGTTTAGTAATTCAGCTATCTGATGTTTCCAGGACTTTCACAAAATGATTTATGGTGATACTGTTCTAAAATATTCACATTATTTTTTAAAGTCATTTATTGGATGACCCTAAAGAACTTCATAAAAAAGCAGAATTGAATAAACAAGGAAATAGGGAGGAAATAAAAGCTGGATCAGCAGAAATATTGTTCCCATTCACATAGCACAGTAATAGGATTATAAACTTCAAATGTACAAGTATCTAGTAATTTTTCTTCCATGACAAACTGAATAACATTATCTTGGCTTTACTTTAATTTAGCTGATGATGCCTATTGTGGCTTCTCGAGACAATGAAGCAAAAAGAAAATAAACAAGAGAGGTATTTATGTTGTGGTTGTATAATCAAATGATACATTATTTTAAAAATGCACATTGTAACTGCTAGAACACAACATTAAATGAGCTTATGTGGAAATTAATACCAAGGAGGTTAGTAGGGATGGTCCAAATATATCCAATACATTTCTGCATTGATGTATATAAAATAAATAAACTGTTATATACAGCAAATAAACTGGATCAACTTGGAAATAAAAGCATTTAATTTATGACTGATTAGAGCTTTAATGCTATTTATGATCCTTTAAAAACTGCTGAATAGCTGAAGTTCTCCTATAATATAAAATAAAATGCAAAATGAAAACATAATAAAAACTAGAAAGCAACAAGGCAGTCATTTCAAATCTAAAATAAATCAAAATGTGTTTTGAAAGCTGTATTAAAAATTCTGGGACAGTAGAAAGGTCTTCTTCACAGAAAGAAGCTCATATGGGCGCTGGCAAAGTCATAAGTGGCAAAGAATCACATAAAATACTACACTACAGTATTTATATCAGGACATCAAAATAATTTGAGCAACTCAATCAATGAATTTATAAAATCTCACCCAAAAGCAATTGTATAGATTAGCTGGTCAACGTAGTTGTTTTTCAGGTTTTTAGTTTTCCAGTCTTTGCTGTATACCAGTTACTTGTATAAAAATGAATATGGTACCCTTACTCAAGAGAAAATCTTATTTCCTGCTGTGCATTTATTTATTTATTTATTTATTTATTTATTTATTTATTTATTTATTTATTGGATTTGTATGCCGCCCCTCTCCGCAGACTCGGGGCGGCTAACAACAGCAGTAAAACAGTATAACAAAATCCAATACTAAAAAGCAGTTAAAAACCCATTATATAAAAACCAGTCATACATACAAACATCCCATGCATAAAATTGTAAAGGCCTGGGGGGAAAGTGTATCTTAGTTCCCCCATGCCTGGCGGCAGAGGTGGGTTTTAAGCAGCTTACGAAAGGCAAGGAGGGTGGGGGCAATTCTAATCTCTGTGGGGAGTTGGTTCTGGAGGGTCGGGGCCGCCACAGAGAAGGCTCTTCCTCTGGGTCCCGCCAAGCGACATTGTTTGGTTGATGGGACCCAGAGAAGACCCACTCTGTGGGACCTAACTGGTGTTTCTCTAATGTGAGCTGTGGATCGAGGAGGACGCCCAAGTTGCAAATCCTCTCTGAGGGGGTCAATGATTCTCCCCCCAGGGTAATGGATGGACAGATGGAATTGTCCTTGGGATGCAGGACCCACAGCCACTCTGTCTTGTCTGGGTTGAGTTTGAGTTTGCTGACACCTATCCAGGCCCCAACAGCCTCCAGGCACTGGCACATCACTTCCACTGCTTCGTTGACTGGACATGGGGTGGAGATGTATAACTGGGTAATTTTACCTCATTTTTACCTCAAGAAATGTGCAAATCCTTCTGCTACGGAAGAAAATATGTAAAATCTTCATACATTCTAAGGGAGCTGACAAGGAAATCCACTCATAATTTGCACCTGTAGGTTGTATGAACATTCTTGCAGAGGTTCAACTTAGAAAAACACTACTAAATGAGAGAAAATAGGCACAGGATGTTTCGTTTATTTATTTATTTATTATTATTTATTGATTTATTGGATTTATTTAATATTTTAATGTTTCTTGAAAGAAACATCTTCAGTTTTCCTTTTGTAAGACTAACGGAATCCTATTTCTATTTTTTAATGTTTTTATTAAGTTTGTTTTAATGTTATAAGTAATATAAACAGCTGGGGTGGTGTAGTGGTTAGAGTGCAGCACTGCAGGCTACTTCAGCTAACTGCTAGCTGTAGTTCATCATTTCAAATCTCACCACCGGCTCAAAGTTGACTCAGCCTTCCATCCTTCTGAGATGGGTAAAATGAGGATTCAGATTTTTTGGGGGTAATATGCTGATTCTGTAAACCGCTTAGAGAGGGTTTTAAAAGCACTATGAAGTGGTATATAAGTCTAATGCTGTTGTTATTTCTAAAGAAAGAAAAAGAATAAAGAAATAAAAGCACAAACCAAAAAGGGTAAAAGCAAAGAAAATAAGAAAATAAAAAGTTACTGATTTTAAAAAAAATAACAATTGTAGTTACAAACATAAATTTGCCTTTTGCTTGATGGTTACAACATAACCCCCCCACCTCCAAATCTATTGTTTCCGGCAATCAGAACCATAAATCATTATTGGAGATTTCCTCCATTGAAAAATAAATTCACACATTTGGCTACCTTTAGCTGAATTAAATAACTTTTTAATAATAATAATAATAATAATAATAATAATAATAATAATAATAATAATAATAGATATTTACAGTACCATTTGCTGAGTTTTTCTCTTCATCCAATTACAGAGAATTTTCTTCATTACAGCAAGTTTACAGTGAATGTCTTACAGAGATCTCATGGAGACTGGAACCACACCCAGCTTTAAGCTTACTGTTTCCTGCACAGACTCAGTAGCAGTTAACTCCCATTGGCTAACCCAGTTACTATGTTAATAGTTTAGTACTAAACATTTACTACTAATAAAAGTCTTAGCAGTTTTGAAACTTTTCTAAAAACAAGTAAAATCTAATAAAGTCTTCACCACACTGCTAATAATGTCTTAGCAGCTGGCCAGAGTTCCAAGAACAGGTAAACACAACAGTAATTACTAGATTGTAACAGAGTTCCTTACCATAGACTTACAGAGGTTGGCTGGAAGCCTAGAGCTAATTAATGCAGACAAGAATGTAATTCTTTCAAAAATCACAAGCCAGAGAAAAAAAGAGGCAGCAAGAGTCTAAAATGAAACAGCATTGTCCTCTGCATCAAAGTGTCATATAACTCTGCCTTAAATATACTGAGGGTGTGACCCCATAGCCAGCAGTGCTACTCACAAGTAAGTCTTTCCCTGAGTAACCACTCTTGCTTCTTAGAGGCCCTGCAAGTCCTAGCATCAAGAAGTGGCTACTCCTCTTCTCCTGAGTTACTCATCTCAGGAGGTACAGAAGGCCCCGGTTGCTCTTCAGCCTCTGACACCACATCCTCTTAGCTCTCAGGCTCGGGTACCAGGAATACATGCTGTTTGTACTGCTCCATCACTGCCTCTGGGTCCTCTGGCTCCATTGCAAGTTGTGCAGGAAGCAAATGGGCCAGAACAATAATATTTCAAAATTACTGACCCCTTTATCCCCTTTATTTCTTACTTCAACTCCTTGTTCAATTCCTGCCTGAAGTTCTTATTCTTTAAAACCATTTTTCTTTATTGCTTTGTAATCCAGGAAAAAATGGTAACTCAGCAAGTGAAATCTTATCCTGCTATTCACAAACTACTTCTTTAGCACTAAATTAATTAGATCTAAAAGTGATTAATAAATGAGATTCGCCTGAGCTTTAGTTAGGTGCAATATGAACATCCCCCACCCCCCAGATTATAAAATAAAATTGGAAGTTGAGGGGGGGGAATCTTAAAAGAATGTAATCAAGGATACATTTGAGTTTACTAATCAAAAACCCAATCTTTTAAAAACAAAAGTTGATTGATTACTAAAAATATGCACACCTAATTCAAAGAGGCGGTGGAGTTCAAAGAGGCTTTTTGGTATGCGAGTAGACATATATAGAACTAGACTTCTATACAGGTGCACCTTGAATAGAAGCATGCAACTTATAATTTAAAATGAACAGATCAAAGAATAACCGATTCCACATATACTTTTCATGCTGCATTTATCAAAGGGTGCGTTCAAAAGAAAGACCTAATCACTGTTTCTTTTATACTTTTAGGATTTGTTTTTATTGTGTGCTCCACTATGCCTATTTTTCCTTGTCATTTTTAATTGTTTAACGGCACCTCTTTAGTTTTTTTGTATGTGTGTATTTGACATTATTAACTGCAATGGCTGGTGGCTGGAGGAAAGTGTGCAGTGGAATAAAGATCCACAACCTTGTTTAATGGAACGAGTCTGTTTTCCTACTTTAATCAAACATTCACTGATAATGTACTGCGTGTTCTACTTTCTCTTAAACACTTAACACAAAGAGACATAAATGCAATGATAACTTTTTAATTATTTGTCACTTTGAATCTATAAGAGAGGAGACTCATTAAATTAGAAAACAGAGAACATTAGCCTGAGGGCCCTGGTGAGGTGGGTGACACACAGAATACACATAATATAGTGAAGTATTTCTATGTTCAGTCAATTTACCAAGGTCTGGAAATAATATCTCCGGGACTGCCTTCTGCCACATGAATCCCAGCGACCGATTAGGTCCCACAGAGTTGGCCTTCTCCGGGTCCCGTCGACTAAACAATGTTGTTTGGCAGGTCCCAGGGGAAGAGCCTTCTCTGTGGCAGCCCTTACCCTCTGGAACCAGCGCCCCCCTGAGATTAGAACTGCCCTCACCCTCCTTGCCTTTTGTAAACTCCTTAAAACCCACCTCTGCCGTCAGGCATGGGGGAATTGAGACATCTCACCTGGGCCTATACAATTCATGTATGGTATGTTTGTATGTATGTCTGCTTTAATAACGGGGTATTTTTAAAATGTTTTAAAATTATTAGATTGTTTTATTGTTGTTGTGAGCCACCCCAAGTCTACAGAGAGGGGTGGCATACAAACAAACAAACAAACAAACAAATCTCCTTATTATCTCTTTCTCTCTCTTCCTCCCTCCCTCCCTCTCCCTCCCTCCTTCTCTCTTTCTCCATCCCTCCCTCCCTCTCTATAATAACTGAGGCCTTTTACCAGAACATGTGAGTTTAATCAGAACGTGCCAACCGGGCAGGTACAGGCTTAAGAAGCAAACAAGAGTACACAGACTTATATACAGGACGCCTTCTGAGGCAACTACCAATCACATACAGAGGAAACTTCCCGCTTAACAAGTAACTGGGCTTACGCGCCCAATCAGCACCCTGGAGAGGGATACGCGAGCCCGACTCTGACAGCCGGCTGTATCTATGCAGACACAGCACTCCTGCCCCTTCGGCTGACACAGACATAATCTTTTAAATACACCGGTCTGCGACAGATTCTCTCGGAGCGCCGGGGCTCTGTGGAATGTTCTGAACCCCCGATCTCAGCCGGATGGATCGGTTTGGGAGCCTGGCCCACCTCCTCTTCCCTGCTATACGTCGAGGAAGGATTTCCTGAAGTTCCTGCTGCCGTGGGCGGTTCCTGAAAACACTCCCCCTGGAACTCATTGGCTTCCCGATCTTCATGCCGATCCTCCCTATTAAGTCTAATCTGATCCAGGTGTCTTTTCCAAATTCGCCCGTCTCTTAGCTCTACCTCGAACGAACGAGGCCCCAGTTCCCTGCATACTATACCTTTCTCCCAATTCTTTTGGCCCGAATAGGCACGGGCAAATACCGCGTCTCCTACAGACACCTCACGTCTGGCAGCTTCTGGCCACTGTACTGTTCCCGCATACCCTGGGTGCAACCTGTCAAGTATGATCCGTAATTTGCGACCCATTAAAAGCTCCGCTGGCGTCTTTCCCGTGGTTACACATGGGGTGGTATGTTGGGCCATGAGCACATCAGCCAATCTAGCCTTCCAAGAGTTCTGGGGCAACCTTTTGAGGGACTCTTTAATTGACCTAACTGCCCGTTCCGCCTGGCCATTACTGGCCGGATGCCAAGGCGAGGTTAAAGCATGTCTAATGCCAGCAGTAGCCAAAAAGGATTCAAATAGGACTGATGTGAACTGCGGGCCGTTATCCGAGACTAGCAGGTCCGGGAACCCATGCGTGGCAAATAGGGTCATCAAGGATTCTATGATGGCCTGTGACTGAGTGGACTGCAACTGGGCCACCTCTACCCACTTGGAGTATGCATCCACGGTGATTAAAAATGTTTGCCCCATGAAGGGACCGGCCAAATCTATGTGCAAGCGTGTCCAGGGGCTAGCTGGTGGTTCCCATGTTAAAGGTTCAGCCCGTGGGGGTAAAGACCTGCTCTCCTGGCAAACAGCACAGTTAGCCACGCACTGCTCTACTTCCTTATCTAATGCTGGCCACCACACGTAATCCCTGGCCAGACCCTTCATTCTAACTATTCCAGGGTGCCCCTTGTGCAGCAGGGACAACACCTGGTTCCTCAGCTTGCCTGGTATAACCACTCTGCCACCCCTTAAAAGAACTCCTCTCTCTACTGAAAACTCCATGCGACAGCGGAAAAACGGAATGAACTGGTCAACTGGGGTAGAGAGTGGCCACCCCCTCAAAACCCATTGCCTTACCTGGGCCAGAATGCGGTCTTTCCCTGTCTCTCTAGATACCTCGGGGGCAGCCAATACTAATGGCCCGTCTGTCAAAGCAAAAACGGAGCTGGCAGGTGCAGGGCATAGTTCCCTCTAAGCTGAGCAGTGAGCAATCGCTCACTTAAAAATCACCATCAACTCAGAGTTTTCCAAACCTGCCCAGAAGCCGAGAGGGAAAGAGTGAGAGGGAAGGAGAGAGAGAGGAAGAGAGAGAAACAGATAGAAAAAAGAGAGGAAGGAAAAGAGAAAGAAAAAGAATGGGAGGAAGGAAGAGAGAAAGAAAATCAAAATCTAGTTTGAAACTAGCTCAACTATTTAAGTGGCATTTTGATATTGATAGAGTTGCCCTATTATGAGCTCACTGTTATAGACACACAGTACAGTATTTTATTTTGAAATTCTCTAAGGCAAAACAGGGTGGGTTTTTTATTTGTTTGTTTGTTTGTTTATTTATTTATTTATTATTTCTGCCGCCCAGTCCCAAAGGGACTGCCGCTCAGGCACTATACTTTT